>NW_027212915.1:0-139263 GCF_030788295.1 Drosophila virilis | reverse complement strand
ATCATATAGCTGCCATAGGAACGATCGGTCGAAAATTTAGTTTTTGTATGAAAAAACATTTTGTTTTTCAAGATATCTTGACGAAACTCGGCAATTATTAGTGTCGAAAATTAAGTTTTTGTATGAAAAAACATTTTGTTTTTCAAGATATCTTAACCAAGCTCGGCTTTTATGACTTTTACTTTACTCCTCATATATATGCAAAGTCCCATTAATATCGGACTACTATATCGTATAGCTGCCATAGGAACGATCGGTCGAAAATTAAGTTTTTGTATGAAAAAACATTTTGTTTTTCAAGATATCTTGACGAAACTCGGCAATTATTAGTGTCGAAAATTAAGTTTTTGTATGAAAAAACATTTTGTTTTTCAAGATATCTTAACCAAGCTCGGCTTTTATGACTTTTACTTTACTCCTCATATATATGCAAAGTCCCATTAATATCGGACTACTATATCGTATAGCTGCCATAGGAACGATCAGTCGATAATTAAGTTGTTGTATGAAAAAACATTTTGTTTTCAAGATATCTTGACCAAACTCGGCATTTATTAGTTTTACTTTACTCATCATATATATGCAAAGTCCTATTAAGATCGAACAACTATATCATATAGCTGCCATAGGAATGATCGGTCGAAAACTATGTTTTTGGATGAAAAAACATTTTGTTTTTCAAAATATCTTGAGCAAACTCGGCATGTATTAGTTTTACTTTACTCGTCATATATATGCAAAATCCTATTAAGATCGGACCACTATGTCACATAGCTGCAATAGGAATGATCGGTCGAAAATTAAGTTTTTGGATGAAAAAACTTTTTGTTTTTCAAGATATCTTGACCAACCTCGGCATTTATTAGTTTTTCTATGCTCCACATATATATGCAAAATCCTATTAAGATGGGACCACTATATCATATAGCTGCCATAGGATCGATCGGTCGAAAATTAAGTTTTTGTATGAAAAAACATTTTGTTTTTCAAGATATCTTGACCAAACTCGGCATTTGTTAGTTTTACTTTACTCTTCATATATGTGCAAAATAACATTAAGATAGGACCACTCTATCATATAGCTGCCATAGGAACGAACGGCCGAAAATTAAGTCGTATGAAAAAACATTTTGATTATCAAGATATCTTGACCAAACTCGGTATTTACTATTTTCCTGGTACTTCTTAGATAGGGGCAAAGCACTATGAGCATTATGAAAAGGTTGGGTCTGCAAGGGTATTAGATCTTTGGCGTGCCGAAGATAGCCCTTCTTTCTCGTTATTTCTTTTAATGATGCAAATTTTGAATAGATATCAATCCAAGATAAAATTGTTTATCTCCTAGTATGTAATTTCCGGAGATATTTCGAAAGTTCATTTTGTATCCCTGTGTTCTGTTTTTGCGATGTTGCAAATCTCACATTCAATTATAAGATTTTGAATTCGATATTGATAATCTGGGAAATAGTGGGTTTCTTTGAACCAATTAATAGTTTTTTCAATTCCTGGATGTAATAATATGTGCTTATTTAATATTAGTTCTTTGAATTCTGCGTATGTTTGAAGGTCTATTAATTTTGTACTAGTTTTCATTGCTTTTGTTGAATTATTTTTGACTTATTATTTCTAAGTAGGCTTCTTGAAAAATTGGAAAATCTGTTTCGTTGTGGAAGTATAGCACACTTTTCTTTGTGCATAAGTATCCTATTACTAATTCTTTGGCATGCACGTTAGTAATGTCTTTGTACGTAATTTTTATGTTGGTGGCAATTAATTCGTAACTTTTGTTTCGTTCTCGGTTCCTTTTTCAAATTCTATTTGTCGACTATAATAATTAAGAGGTCTTTCTGTGATTTGTAAATGGTTACTGTTGTCTTCTTGAGCACTATGTATTGTTGCTCTTGTGCTAATTGCCTAAGAAGTTTTCGTTTAATTGAATTCTGAACAGAGCATCTGCCACATAATTTTCTTTTCCTGGGACGTACTTAATATGGAAATCTTCTATATATTCTGTAAAGTGTTGTAAGTTAAATATAAGGATATCTAATTTCTTTCCTTTTTGTTTCTCTTGATCTAGTTCGTTCATGATTTCTCTTCCTTTGTTTATAGCTTCTATTATGTAATTTAATTCGTTAGCCTGAACGCTGTTTTCCGCTAAGTTGCTTATTTTTTGTTCAATTTCTGTTTAATTTTTCTACTAGGTATTCGATTTGTATTAGGTTATTGAATTCTTTACTTTGTTCAATTAAATTGTTAAAAGTTTCTTCGGCTTTTGTTATATTAACCGTTAAACAGTGGAATTCGTAATCTGTCGGAATGTCTATGGTTCCTGTTTTTAATATGAGATAGCCGTTATGGGCTTTGATATTGTATGTTTTGATCACTGTTGTTGACTTGTAATTGTTATATTTGCTTTGATTAGTCTTCCTTTTCTTTTTGAATTTGGTTTTGTAATGTGTTATTTTCCTGCGTCTGTTTGTTTCCTTAAAATGTTTGTCGTCGTTCTTAGTTCTCCTGTTTTCATGAACGGGGTTGTCGTCTTTGATTTAACTAATGGTGAATGTTTGTATCCAGTGTCAATTTCATAATTTGTTCGTTTTTTGTTGAGGTTATTTATTAGTTTTTCTTTATTAGCTTGAGTGTCATACTCTGGTGTACCTGCGTATATGAATATGTCTGCTGTTTTATGATTGTACGTGTAGAGTATATAGTTTCAAATTTTGTAAGTTTATTTTCGACTTCTGAGTCGCTGTTAGTGATTCTTAATTTTTCGTTAACTGTCTTATGAAAACGTTCTACGTCGGATATACCATTTTTACTAGTGGTTATATTAATATTTACTGCCTCTGACTTTAGCCATAATTTTAAAGCTGTGCACATGAAAGCTGAGTCTATGTCTGCTTTTATTTCGATGGACCCATTTGGTTGAACACTTGTATTGTAGCTCGTTTGGTTTCTAACCAGTCTCTACATTTTATACCCTTGCAGAGGGTATTATAATTTTGTCGTGAAATGTGTAACGCATAGAAGGAGACATCTCCGACCCCATAAAGTATCTATATTCTTAATCAGCATCAACAGCCGAGTCGATATAGCCTTGTCCGTCTGTCCGTCTGTCCGTCTGTCTGTTTCTATGCGAACTAGTCCCTCAGTTTTAAAGCTATCTTAAAAAAAATTAAGTTTTTGTATGAAAAAACATTTTGTTTATCAAGATATCTTGACCAACCTCGGCATTTATTAGTTTTACTTTACTCTTCATATATATGCAAAATCCTATTAAGATCGGACCACCATATCATATAGCTGCCACAGGAACGATCGGTCGAAAATTAAGTTTTTGTATGAAAAACATTTTGTTTTTCAAGATATCTTGGCCAAATTCGGCATTTATTAGTTTTACTATGCTCATCATATATATGGAAAATCCTATTAAGATCGCACCACTCTATCATTTAGCTGCCATAGGAACGATCGGTCGAAAATTAAGTCGTATGAAAAAACATTTTGATTATCAAATTATCTTGACCAAACTCGGCATTTACTATTTTCCTGATACTTCTTAGATAGGGGCAAAGCACTATGAGCATTATGAAAAGGTTGGGTCTGCAAGGGTATTAGATCTTTGGCGTGCCGAAGATAGCCCTTCTTTCTCGTTATTTCTTTTAATGATGCAAATTTTGAATAGATATCAATCCAAGATAAAATTGTTTATCTCGTAGTATGTAATTTCCGGAGTTATTTCGAAAGTTCATTTTGTATCCCTGTGTTCTGTTTTTGCGATGTTGCAAATCTCACATTCAATTATAAGATTTTGAATTCGATATTGATAATCTGGGAAATAGTGGGTTTCTTTGAACCAATTAATAGTTTTTTCAATTCCTGGATGTAATAATATGTGCTTATTTAATATTAGTTCTTTGAATTCTGCGTATGTTTGAAGGTCTATTAATTTTGTACTAGTTTTCATTGCCTTTGTTGAATTATTTTTGACTTATTATTTCTAAGTAGGCTTCTTGAAAAATTGGAAAATCTGTTTCGTTGTGGAAGTATAGCACACTTTTCTTTGTGCATAAGTATCCTATTACTAATTCTTTGGCATGCACGTTAGTAATGTCTTTGTACGTAATTTTTATGTTGGTGGCAATTAATTCGTAACTTTTGTTTCGTTCTCGGTTCCTTTTTCAAATTTTATTTGTCGACTATAATAATTAAGAGGTCTTTCTGTGATTTGTAAATGGTTACTGTTGTCTTCTTGAGCACTATGTATTGTTGCTCTTGTGCTAATTGCCTAAGAAGTTTTCGTTTAATTGAATTCTGAACAGAGCATCTGCCACATAATTTTCTTTTCCTGGGACGTACTTAATATGGAAATCTTCTATATATTCTGTAAAGTGTTGTAAGTTAAATATAAGGATATCTAATTTCTTTCCTTTTTGTTTCTCTTGATCTAGTTCGTTCATGATTTCTCTTCCTTTGTTTATAGCTTCTATTATGTAATTTAATTCGTTAGCCTGAACGCTGCTTTCCGCTAAGTTGCTTATTTTTTGTTCAATTTCTGTTTAATTTTTCTACTAGGTATTCGATTTGTATTAGGTTATTGAATTCTTTACTTTGTTCAATTAAATTGTTAAAAGTTTCTTCGGCTTTTGTGATATTAACCGTTAAACAGTGGAATTCGTAATCTGTCGGAATGTCTATGGTTCCTGTTTTAAATATGAGATAGCCGTTATGGGCTTTGATATTGTATGTTTTGATCACTGTTGTTGACTTGTAATTGTTATATTTGCTTTGATTAGTCTTCCTTTTCTTTTTGAATTTGGTTTTGTAATGTGTTATTTTCCTGCGTCTGTTTGTTTCCTTAAAATGTTTGTCGTCGTTTTATCTTTGTTCTCCTGTTTTCATGAACGGGGTTGCCGTCTTTGATTTAACTAATGGTGAATGTTTGTATCCAGTGTCAATTTCAAAATTTGTTCGTTTTTTGTTGAGGTTATTTATTAGTTTTTCTTTATTAGCTTGAGTGTCATACTCTGGTGTACCTGCGTATATGAATATGTCTGCTGTTTTATGATTGTACGTGTAAAGTATATAGTTTCAAATTTTGTAAGTTTATTTTCGACTTCTGAGTCGCTGTTAGTGATTCTTGATTTTTCGTTAACTGTCTTATGAAAACGTTCTACGTCGGATATACCATTTTTACTAGTGGTTATATTAATATTTACTGCCTCTGACTTTAGCCATAATTTTAAAGCTGTGCACATGAAAGCTGAGTCTATGTCTGCTTTTATTTCGATGGACCCATTTGGTTGAACACTTGTATTGTAGCTCGTTTGGTTTCTAACCAGTCTCTACATTTTATACCCTTGCAGAGGGTATTATAATTTTGTCGTGAAATGTGTAACGCATAGAAGGAGACATCTCCGACCCCATAAAGTATCTATATTCTTAATCAGCATCAACAGCCGAGTCGATATAGCCTTGTCCGTCTGTCCGTCTGTCCGTCTGTCTGTTTCTATGCGAACTAGTCCCTCAGTTTTAAAGCTATCTTAAAAAAAATTAAGTTTTTGTATGAAAAAACATTTTGTTTATCAAGATATGTTGACCAAACTCGGCACTTATAAGTTTTACTTTACTCCTCATATATATGCAAAATCCTATTAAGATCGGACCACCATATCACATAGCTGCCATAGGAACGATCGGTCGAAAATTAAGTTTTTGTATGTAAAACATTTTGTTTTTCAAGATATCTTGACCAAACTCGGCACTTATAAGTTTTACTTTACTCCTCATATATATGCAAAATCCTATTAATATCGGACCACTATATCATATAGCTGCTATAGGATCGATCGGTCAAAAATTAAGTTTTTGTATAAAAAAACATTTTGTTTTTCAAGATATCTTGGCCAAATTCGTCATTTATTAGTTTTACTATGCTCATCATATATATGGAAAATCCTATTAAGATCGCACCACTCTATCATTTAGCTGCCATAGGAACGATCGGTCGAAAATTAAGTCGTATGAAAAAACATTTTGATTATCAAATTATCTTGACCAAACTCGGCATTTACTATTTTCCTGATACTTCTTAGATAGGGGCAAAGCACTATGAGCATTATGAAAAGGTTGGGTCTGCAAGGGTATTAGATCTTTGGCGTGCCGACGATAGCCCTTCTTTCTCGTTATTTCTTTTAATGATGCAAATTTTGAATAGATATCAATCCAAGATAAAATTGTTTATCTCCTACTATGTAATTTCCGGAGTTATTTCGAAAGTATATTTTGTATCCCTGTGTTCTGTTTTTGCGATGTTGCAAATCTCACATTCAATTATAAGATTTTGAATTCGATTTTGATAATCTGGGAAATAGTGGGTTTCTTTGAACCAATTGATAGTTTTTTCAATTCCTGAATGTAATAATATGTGCTTATTTAATATTAGTTCTTTAGTAGGCTTCTTGAAAAATTGGAAAATCTGCTTCGTTGTGCATAAGTATCCTATTACTAATTCTTTGGCATGCACGTTGGTAATGTCTTTGTATGTAATTTTTAAGTTGGTGGCAATTAATTCGTAACTTTTGTTTCGTTCTCGGTTCCTTTTTCAAATTCTATTTGTCGACTATACTAATTAAGAGGTCTTTCTGTGATTTGTCAATGGTTACTGTTGTCTTCTTGAGCACTATGTATTGTTGCTCTTGTGCTAATTGCCTAAGAAGTTTTCGTTTAATTGAATTCTGGACAGAGCATCTGCCACATAATTTTCGTTTTCTGGGACGTACTTAATATGGAAATCTTCTATATATTCTGTAAAGTGTTGTAAGTTAAATATAAGGATATCTAATTTCTTTCCTTTTTGTTTCTCTTGATCTAGTTCGTTCATGATTTCTCTTCCTTTGTTTATAGCTTCTATTATGTAATTTAATTCGTTAGCCTGAACGCTGTTTTCCGCTAAGTTGCTTATTTTTTGTTCAATTTCTGTTTAATTTTTCTACTAGGTATTCGATTTGTATTAGGTTATTGAATTCTTTACTTTGTTCAATTAAATTGTTAAAAGTTTCTTCGGCTTTTGTTATATTATCCTGTTTTAAATATGAGATAGCCGTTATGGGCTTTGATATTGTATGTTTTGATCACTGTTGTTGACTTGTAATTGTTGGTTTTGTAATGTGTTATTTTCCTGCGTCTGTTTGTTTCCTTAAAATGTTTGTCGTCGGTTTATCTTAGTCCTCCTGTTTTCATGAACGGGGTTGTCGTGTTTGATTTAACTAATGGTGAATGTTTGTATCTAGTGTCAATTTCAAAATTTGTTCGTTTTTTGTTGAGGTTATTTATTAGTTTTTCTTTATTAGCTTGAGTGTCATACTCTGGTGTACCTGCGTATATGAATATGTCTGAATATGTCTGCTGTTTTATGATTGTACGTGTAGAGTATATAGTTTCAAATTTTGTAAGTTTATTTTCGACGTCTGAGTCGCTGTTAATGATTCTTAATTTTTCGTTAAATTTCTTATGATAACGTTCTTCATCGGATATACCATTTTTACTAGTGGTTATATTAATATTTACTGCCTCTGACTTTAGCCATAATTTTAAAGCTGTGCACATGAAAGCTGAGTCTATGTCTGCTTTTATTTCGATGGACCCATTTGGTTGAACACTTGTATTGTAGCTCGTTTGGTTTCTAACCAGTCTCTACATTTTATACCCTTGCAGAGGGTATTATAATTTTGTCGTGAAATGTGTAACGCATAGAAGGAGACATCTCCGACCCCATAAAGTATCTATATTCTTAATCAGCATCAACAGCCGAGTCGATATAGCCATGTCCGTCTGTCCGTCTGTCTGTTTCTATGCGAACTAGTCCCTCAGTTTTAAAGCTATCTTAAAAAAAATTAAGTTTTTGTATGAAAAAACATTTTGTTTATCAAGATATCTTGACCAACCTCGGCATTTATTAGTTTTACTTTACTCTTCATATATATGCAAAATCCTATTAAGATCGGACCACTATATCATATAGCTGCTATAGGAACGATCGGTCGAAAATTAAGTTTTTGTATGAAAATCATTTTGTTTTTCAAGATATCTTGACCAAACTCGGCACTTATAAGTTTTACTTTACTCCTCATATATATGCAAAATCCTATTAAGATCGGACCACTATATCATATAGCTGCCATAGGATCGATCGGTCGAAAATTAAGTTTTTGTATAAAAAAACATTTTGTTTTTCAAGATATATTGGCCAAATTCGGCATTTATTAGTTTTACTATGCTCATCATATATATGGAAAATCCTATTAAGATCGCACCACTCTATCATATAGCTGCCATAGGAACGATCGGTCGAAAATTAAGTCGTATGAAAAAATTATCTTGACCAAACTCGGCATTTCCTATTTTCCTGATACTTCTTAGATAGGGGCAAAGCACTATGAGCATTATGAAAAGGTTGGGTCTGCAAGGGTATTAGATCTTTGGCGTGCCGAAGATAGCCCTTCTTTCTCGTTATTTCTTTTAATGATGCAAATTTTGAATAGATATCAATCCAAGACAAAATTGTTTATCTCCTACTATGTAATTTCCGGAGTTATTTCGAAAGTTCATTTTGTATCCCTGTGTTCTGTTTTTGCGATGTTGCAAATCTCACATTCAATTATAAGATTTTGAATTCGATTTTGATAATCTGGGAAATAGTGGGTTTCTTTGAACCAATTGATAGTTTTTTCAATTCCTGAATGTAATAATATGTGCTTATTTAATATAAGTTCTTTGAATTCTGCGTATGTTTGAAGGTCTATTAATTTTGTACTAGTTTTCATTGCCTTTGTTGAATTATTTTTGACTTATTATTTCTAAGTAGGCTTCTTGAAAAATTGGAAAATCTGCTTTGTTGTGGAAGTATAGCACACTTTTCTTTGTGCATAAGTATCCTATTACTAATTCTTTGGCATGCACGTTGGTAATGTCTTTGTACGTAATTTTTATGTTGGTGGCAATTAATTCGTAAGTTTTGTTTCGTTCTCGGTTCCTTTTTCAAATTCTATTTGTCGATTATAATAATTAAGAGGTCTTTCTGTGATTTGTCAATGGTTACTGTTGTCTTCTTGAGCACTATGTATTGTTGCTCTTGTGCTAATTGCCTAAGAAGTTTTCGTTTAATAGAATTCTGGACAGAGCATCTGCCACATAATTTTCTTTTCCTGGGACGTACTTAATTTGGAAATCAAACTCATTTAGCTTGATTTTCCATCTTTGTAATTTCATGTCAGGTTCTTTCATGTTATTTAACCAGACGAGTGGTCTGTGATCACTAAGGATTTGAAATTGTCCACCAAAGAGATAGGACCTAAAGTATTTAGTGGCCCAAACGATTGCTAATAATTCTTTTTCAATCGTTGAATAATTTAACTCATGCTCGTTGAGAGTTCTACTTGCATAGCATATAGTCTTATGCTCTTGCGAAAGGACGGCCCCTATTGCCATATTACTCGCGTCTGTAGTTAATGAAAATGGTTTTTCGAATGGTTTGTTATGAGTACTTTTAGCTTTTCAAACGCTAGTTTGTAGTCTCTGTCATTTATATTGATTTTTGCTCCCTATTTTAATTTAAGTGTTAATTGTTTTACTATATTAGCGAAATTTGGTATAAATTTCCTATAGAAACCACATGATCCTAAAAATGATTTAATTTCTTTTGGGGTTTTTGGAATTGGGAATTTAACAATTGCTTGTATCTTGTTGGGATTTGGTTTTATACCCTCAGTTGTGATGATGGGTCCGAGAAATTCAGTTTCTTTTCTCATGAACTCGCATATATCCATATAAATACCTTTTGTAGCGACAAAATTTGTTCCTCCAATGAAGTGGAAAAAATAATAATGTTTTGGAATTGGGAATTTGACAATTGCTTGTATCTTGTTGGGATTTGGTCTTATACCCTCAGTTGTGATGATGAGTCCGAGAAATTCAGTTTCTTTTCTCATGAACTCGCATATATCCATATAAATACCTTTTGTAGCGACAAAATTTGTTCCTCCAATGAAGTGGAAAAAATAATAATGTCGTCTTAGTAGACCAGACAATCCTTAAAAATTAAATCTTCTAAGAGATTGTTCATACAACGTTGGAACGTTGCAGGTGAATTCTTAAGACCAAATGGCATGCGAGTGTACTCGTAATGGCCATGTTTAGTCGAAAATGCGGTCTTGGGTATTGAACCAGGATCCATTTAGATTTGGTGGAAGGCTTTGGCTAGATCAATGGTTGTGAAATATGGACATTTTCCAAGTTTTTCTAATATTTCATCCATGATCGGGATAGGGTATTTATCATTAATAGTTAATTCATTGAGATTGCGGTAATCTATGACTATGACTATGACTATGACTATGACCGGAACTTTTGCTTTCCAAAGCAAGGGGATTTGGATTTACGTATGATATTTTGTTTTATCATATCGCTTATTTGTTTATTTACTTCCTCATCGTATATTTGGGGATATTTGTAGGGACGCTTGTAAATTGGATCCTCATGTTTTGTGAGAATTAGAATTTTGTCACCTTCATGGTACTGGATATAACGAAATTCATGAAAAACTTTTTTAATTTTTTCTTTTTTTCTGAGTTTAGGTGCTCTAGCTTAAACTCATTGTTTTCTATTAATTCGTTATTAATAGCGAAGTTAAATGGTCTGTCCTCTGTTGAGGGTGGATCAAGGCACTATTGTGCGGTCATGTCATCTTCGACCTCTTCGTCATTATATCTAAAACAAAAGTTAAATTCGCCTAAGGTTACGGATCCTTGTGCATAGTCTATTATCGCTTGACATGCTTCAAGGTATTCTCTCCCAATCAGAACTTCATAATGCTCTGAGAAGTCGTGAATATAGAATTTTTGTTTACTCGGACAAATTGTGCTTGTTCCTAATCGTATGCTTTGTTTTAATTCAATAACACCATTTATGGTGTGAACCTTTAATGTTTCGTTGTAATTTCGTTGTCAATTTTATAAATGGATTTCTTCTGTTTGTTCCGAGGCTTGCTGATGAAAATTTTCGGATGTATCCATTTGTCCACTGTTGCTATCTCTTTGACGTTTAGTCGGAGGGTTTGGCTCATTCAAGCGTGAATGGGACTGATTCTCATAGTTTAATGGATTTTGGGATCTACCTTGACTTAATTTCTGATGGAACTCGTGGTGAGCTTTATGATTGTCTTCGGACTTATTGTGCTGTTTATTTTGTACGTGATAACTTTGATTTGTGTTGGAATAACCACTTGAACTGGTGGTTGGGCTAGCATTTTGCTGATAGTTTCCTATGTTCCTACGATTGTTATTTTGATTTCCCTGAACATTATTATTTTTAGGTTTTTCAGTAACGCTATTTTCATATAATCCCTCTCTTTGAGCTACTTTCTTTAGTTTTTGTGTCGACGTGTTGTCGTATCTGGCTAACATCATGAAACGCCTATCTGGTAATATTTTTGTAATAACATCTTTGATTGTGTTATTCATAGCATTTGTATAAAGGGTCGTATTGCTAGGTATATTTTCTAATGCTAACTTATTTAATATAACAAAAGATTTATTTTCGAGATCCTCGATGAACTTACCGACGTTTCCTTGGTAACTCGTGTTGTATAAGCGTCGAAGGAGTTCTTCAAATGGTGTCTGCACTTTGTTTTCTTCAATCAATGCGTTTCTCATTTCCTGCCAAGTGTCCTTTGTGAAATTTTCTGAGCATCTCCTGTGACTTGCAATTCGATGGCTCCGTATAAGATGCTGTGTTGTCTAAAATCTCGGGTTGGATAAAGGTGTAGGATGTAATCGATCCTTTTAATGAAGGCGTTTAGATGATCCGTTGATCCGTCAAAGCTTGGCACCTGTCTTAGTTGTGAGAGGGCCTGGTTGAGGTGTTGTTCTGAAAATTCCATCATCTTTTTGTAATACACTTTTCTTTTCGATAGATGATTTTCTTTGTTTTAAATAGTTTTGAGTTTGTAGTTTTGAACTTTATTGTTCTTTGATTTTGCACTTTTATTTTAGATTATAGTTTGTGATGGATTATTGTTTAAATGTTTTTTTTTTTTGTGTGTGTCTTAAAAAGGCCCAGTAATAACGTATTGCAGGGATCAAACGATATGCAAAGCCAGTCGTTATTAACTGTAGTAGCTTTATTGCCCAAAGGGTCAATGTTATTAGGCTACTAGTGACCCGAAAGTTCTTGTGCGGATACGTATTCGAGAAAATGTTTATTACACTCCGACAACACTTTCGGTCGCGATTGTGCGTTAGATCTGGGAATTAATTATCCTTTAGCGATCTTTACTTTTTCCCGACGAATCCTACCGGCAGTGCCAATTAAGTTTTACACGTTAAGTTACTATAAAAAAATATATATCAATTTATTAATTTCACTTAACGGCTACTTTTGTTGAGTAAATTCAGATTTGCTTCCCGAATATGAACTGTTTTATCTATCTGTTGCGGTTGCTTAGAAAACTTCGCTTTGAGAGAGTTTGAGTCAAAATTGAGTGAAGTTTGAGCTGCGTCAGCAATTATGCGTGGGATAGTGCTCTGAAGAGAACATTGACAGTGGCGTGATATCCAAGGGGGACAGTTTGATCTTGACCAAGTTCGAGTCCCTTCAATACAGGGTACCATATCTGCCCCAAAAAACTAGCTTCATCTTCTGAGCAAATCAGAATGTCAGAGGTCTCATTTCAAAGCTTAAAAATCTTTTCATGGCCAGCACTTTCTTCGATTCGGATATAATAGCATTTTCAGAAATATGGTTACACTCAACCATATCTGATTTTGAGATTTTACCGAATAACTTTATTTTGTACAGAAATGATCGGCCGACTCAAGGTGGTAGGGTGTTAATTGCCGTTAAAGCCATTCTCCAGTGTGAACTATTCTGTTTTAGTACGCCTACTGACGCTGAGATTGTCTCAGTTAAGGTGTCTTTTCCTACACGGAATATCTACGTAACATACTCTTATGTCCCACCTTCCTCTGATATTCAAGTTTATATGAATCATATTACTTGTATTAAAGAAGTTTCTTCACATAGTGATAATGACCTATTAATGGTGTTGGATGATTTTAATATGCCGAACATCTCTTGGTCAATATTCACTGCTGAAAATTATCTAGTGCCCTCAGCACAGCACGATTTTATAGACTGCATGCTTGATCTTTCGTTGTTTCAAATCAATTCAATTTCTAATCATATGAATAAAACACTTGCCCTTGTATTTGTTAACGACTACCTTATTTCTAATGTAAGGTAAAGTATATATATTCTTAATCAGCATCAACAGCCGAGTCGATATAGCCATGTCCGTCTGTCCGTCTGTCCGTCCGTCCGTCTGTTTCTATGCAAACTAGTCCCTCAGTTTTAAAACTATCTTAATGAAACTTTGCAGAACTCCCTCTTTCTGTTGCACGCAGCACATATGTGAAAACCAGCTGGATCGGACCACTATATCATATAGCTGCCATAGGAACGATCGTTCGAAAATTAAGTTTTTGTATAAAAAAACATTTTGTTTATCAAGATATCTTGACCAAACTTGGCATTTATTAGTTTTACTTTACTCCTCATATATCTGCAAAATCCTATTAAGATCGGACCACTATATCATATAGCTGCCATAGGAACGATCGGTCGAAAAATAAGTTTTTGTATGAAAAAACATTTTGTTTTTTGAGATATCTTGACCAAACTCGGCATTTATTATTTTTACTTTACTCCTCATATATATGCAAAATCCTATTAATATCGGACCACTATATCATATAGCTGCCATAGGAATGATCGGTCGAAAATTAAGTTTTTGTATGAAAAAACATTTTGTTTTTCAAGATATCTTGACCAAACTCGGCATTTATTAGTTTTACTTTACTCCTCATATGTGTGCAAAATCCTATTAATATCGGACCGCTATATCATATACCTGCCATAGGAATGATCGGTCGAAAATTAAGTTTTTGTATGAAAAAACATTTGGTTTTAAAGATATCTTGACCAAACTCGGCATTTATTAGTTTTACTATGCTCCTCATATATATGCAAAATCCATTGCTAGAGCTTTTTAATTTATCCCTTGAAACTTCTATCTTTCCATCTCTTTGGAAAGAATCTTATATCATTCCCATAATTACAGGGGCATTGCAACATTGTCTGCTTTTCCTAAACTATTTGAAAAATTAATCACTTCAAATTTGCAGCAGTTGTTTCGCCTGTTCAACATGGATTCGTAAAGAATCGGTCAACTACGACCAATCTGCTTGAGTTTACTTCCTTAGTAAATGATGCTTTCCTTTCGAAAATGCAAACTGATGTCATTTACACTGACTTCAATAAGGCGTTTGACCCTGTGCACCATGACATTTTACTTTTTAAACTTGACCGAATAGGTTTCCCTCTGTCCCTTCTACTTTGGATTAATTCTTATTTAAAAGGTAGGATACAAAGAGTAATACTGAGGATAATATCCCTTTGCAACGTATACTAACAGTTAAGGATCTAGGCGTTATTTTTGGTTCTAAACTCTGTTTTAATCTTCACATAGATACCATTGTTAATGAGGCAAAAGGTGTACTTGGATTAATTAAACGATGGTGTAAAGAGTTTAACGATCCTTTTATAACAAAACTTCTGTACATCTCTCTTGTTCGCCCTATTCTTGAATACTGCTCTTGCATCTGGTCTCCACAGTATAACAGTAGCCAGGATCGTATTGAATCTGTTCAGAAGCAATTCCTGCTTTTTGCCTTAAATTGGGACCCTAATCTTCGGTTGCCGTCTCCAGCAGACTGCTTCTTCTCAACCTTTCGTCGTTAACCAACCGTAGGACAATTCTCGGTGTTGTCCTTCTACATAAGTTGATTATTGGCGACATAGATTCTCCTTTTCTGCTAGGACGTCTTCAATTCTCTGTTCCGGCTAGACCAGCCAGAAATTATCGCCCCTTATTACTATCTACGTGCACAACAGACTACGCTATGCACAATCCTTTTCGCGTGCTATGTAAAAATTATAATAGTTTGCATCACGTTTTCTCTACCGAACTGTCTCTACCCCTAATAAAATCGTTGCTTTCAGGATACCTTCGGGAAGTCGCTGACCATTCCCAGCTATGAGCAGGGGCATAGCTAGCCGGAAAGGTTGAAAAATTTTCCCCCACCGGGTCGGTGATTTCCCATTACTTTTCTCTTTGTCCTATCTACTTAACACTCTTTATCTAACTTACATTGCTGTTTTGTATGACAATCTTCTTACTTTCTTTTCTCCTATTTATTGTATTTTCTTTATTAATATAGCAAATTAAGATTATTTTTAGTTTTACTTGAGAACACTTTTTTCCTATTTACAACCTTCTGCTTAGATGCAGGCTTTAATAACGTCACTGACAAAATTAGCTGTGAAAAGGGGCACAGCTGGCCGGAATGGCAAATAAAACACCTCCATCGGTCGGTGATGCTATTTAGAAAATTGTATTCTTTAACTTTTAGCATATAATTCTATTGTATAATCTGTTGAATAATGAGGAAGACACTCGTTTGGTCGACCATATATAAAATATATAGATAATGTCGATGTTATAACCAGGCTCTTTGCTTACAATATTAGAAATGTTTATACTTGTGCTTATGCTTATGTGCTAAGTTATGTTAAAGGGTAGGTGCGACTATGGATATGCCAACTCCCCCAACCATTGGAAAAGTGCCTGTCCTCAGGTGTTTAAGTTTGGATATAGTGTAACATTTTCTTCTTTTACAATTGGTGTATCTCCTATTATTGTAGGTGTTTCTTCTACTTTGGATTTTTATATTTTAAAATTAATTTCTTAGGTATGCTTTTGAACTTATATGTCAAATACAGTGTTAAACTTATTAATATGATTACAAATATGGTTATTGTAATTATCTGGAATACATTGTTAAATTTTGTATGTTCATTTATAATTTGTTTCGTTTGTACAAACGAAAGTGGTTCTAATTTTATAACATCATTGATTACGTAAATGCTTTGAATATAATCTAACATATAGTTTGAAATCGACATTTCATTAAGTTGAAGCCAACAATTAAAGATTTTTATTATATTGTTTCCTTCTTTTGTTATTTCGTTATTTATACAATTATGGTGTAATATAGTTTTTGGTAAATTCCAAGTTAAAATTATATTTGGTTCTACGTAGTTGATTTGAAAATGTTGCAAAGTTTTAGTATAACTACATTCTGATGTTATTTGTTTTAAAATTCCTGTCAAACATTCATTATTAATTAATCTTTTTAGTTTCTACGCTGTAAACTTTTTTGTCTTGGGTAAAATATTTCTCATGAGCTATTTCTGTCAAAATGTTATTATTATCATTCGGATATGGAATTATTTCGACTACCGGGCTTTTTATTAATTCTCGAGGAATATGGGATATTATCAGTATTTCGTTTGTATCTGATTTAAACCAAGTGGATGTTTTTGTAGAATTAGAATTAACATTCAACAAATAGTCATGTTTTAGTAATTTCTGGTTAAAAATGCCTAATCTTGCGAGCTGCATTCCAATCTCAATGTTCTTTATATATTCTGTAAAGTGTTTAAGTTTAATATAAGGATACCTAATTTCCTTCCGTTTGTTTCTCTTGACCTAGTTCGTTTAACCTGAACGCTGTTTTCTGCTAAGTTGCTTATTTTTTGTTCGATTTCTGTTTTGTCTTGATCTAATGTTCCCAATAAGTATTTATATACTGTTCCTACTATATTAACTAAACCTCTTTTGCTGCGTTTGGCTATATTTAATCCGTTTATTTCTCTGTTTAATATTTCTACTAGGTATTCTATTTGTATCAGGTTATTAAATTCATTACTTTGTTCAATTAATTTGTTAAAAGTTTCTTCGGTTTTTGTTATATTAACCGTTAAACAGTAGAATTCGTAATCTTTCGGAATGTGTATGGACCCTGTTTTAAATATGAGACAGCCGTTATGGGCATTGACAGGATTAATTTCAATGCTTTTTGCATTTATATGGTTATTGATAGTAATATTATAATAATTAGTTTAAGCTGGTGCTTGTATGGTTTGATCGCTGTCTGTTGTTGGCTTGTAATTGTTATATTTGCTTTGATTAGTCTTTTTTTCTTTTTGAATTTGGTTTTGTAATGTGTTATTTTCCTGCCTCTGTTTATTTCCCCAAAATGTTTGTCGTCGATTTGTCTTAGTTCTCCTGTTTTCTTGAACGGGGTTGTCGTCTTTGATTTAACTAATGGTGAATGTTTGTAACTAGTGTCAATATCAGTATTTGTTCGTTTTTTGTTGAGGTTATTTATTAGTTTTTCTTTATTAGCTTGAGTGTCATACTCTGGCGTACCTGCGTATATGAATATGTCTGCAGTTTTATGATTGTACGTGTAGAGTATATAGTTTCAAATTTTGTAAGTTTATTTTCGACGTCTGAGTCGCTGTTAATGATTCTTAATTTTTCGTTAACTGTCTTATGAAAATGTTCTACGTCGGATATATCATTTTCACTAGTGGTTATATTAATATATACTGCCTCTGATTTTAGCTATATTTGTAAAGCTGTGCACATAAAAGCTGAGTCTTTGTCTGCTTTTATTTCGATGGGTTTACCCATTTGGTTGAACAGTTGTAATATAGCTCGTTTGGTTTCTAACCAGTCTCTACTTTTTATTTCTATTAATGATGCAAATTTTGAATAGATATCAATGCAAGATAAAAATTGTTTATCTCCTACTATGTAAAAATCCATTACATAGTTTTCTCGGATATTAGCGATTTCCGGAGTTATTTCGGAAGATAATTTTGTATCTCTGTGTTCTGTTTTTGCATTGTTGCAAATCTCACATTCATTTCTTAGATATGAAAATTTTGATAATCTGGGAAGTAGTGGGTTCCTTTGAACCAATTGATAATTTTTTCAATTCCTGGATGTAATAATTCTTTGTGTTTATTTAATATTAGTTCTTCGAATTCTGCGAATGTTTGTCTCGTTCTCGGATACTTTTTATACCCTTGCAGAGGGTATTATAATTTTGTCGTGAAATGTGTAACGCATAGAAGGAGACATCTGCGACCCCATAAAGTATATATATTCTTGATCAGCATCAACAGCCAAGTCGATAGAGCCATGTCCGTCTGTCTGTTTCTGTGCGAACTAGTCTTTCAGTTTTAAAGTTATCTTAATGAAGTTTTGCAAAAGTCCCTCTTTTTGTTGCACGCGGCACTATATCGTTTAGCTGCCATAGGAACGATCGGTCGAAAATTAAGTTTTTGTATGAAAGAACATTTTGTTTTTCAAAATATCTTGACCAAACTCGGCATTTATTAGTTTTAATTTACTCCTCTTATATATGCAAAATCCTATTAAGATCGGACCACTACATCATATAGCTGCCATAGGAACGATCGCTCGAAAATTAGGTTTTTGTATGAAAAAACATACTGTTTTTCATGATATCTTGACCAAACGCGGCAGTTATTAGTTTTACTAATAGGAACGATCAGTCGAAAATTAAATTTTTGTATGAAAAAACATTTTGGTTTTCAAGATATCTTGACCAAACTCGGCATTTATTAGTTTTACTTTTCTCCTCATATATGTGCAAAATCCTGTAAAGATCGGACCTCTATATCATATAGTTGCCATAGGAACAATCGGTCGAAGATTAAGTTGTATGAAAAAAAATTTTGTTTATCAAAATATCTTGACCAAAATCGGCATTTACTATTTTCCCGGTACTTCTTAGATAGAGGTAAAGCACTATGAGCATTATGAAAAGGTTGGGTCTGCAAGGGTATTAGATCTTTGGCGTGCCGAAGATAGCCCTTCTTTCTCGTTCTTTTTGAATTTGCTTTTGTAATGTGTTATTTTCCTGCCTCTGTTTGTTTCCTCAAAATGTTTGTCGTCGATTTGTCTCAGTTCTCCTGTTTTCTTGAACGGGGTTGTCGTGTTTGATTTAACTAATGGTGAATGTTTGAATCTAGTGTCAATTTCAAAATTTGTTCGTTTTTTGTTGAGGTTATTTATTAGTTTTTCTTTATTAGCTTGAGTGTCATACTCTGGTGTACCTGCGTATATGAATATGTCTGCTGTTTTATGATTGTACGTGTAGAGTATATAGTTTCAAATTTTGTAATTTTATTTTAGACTTCTGAGTCGCTGTTAATGATTCTTAATTTTTCGTTAACTATCTTATGAAAACGTTCTACGTCGGATATACCATTTTTACTAGTGGTTATATTAATATTTACTGCCTCTGATTTTAGCCATAATTTTAAAGCTGTGCACATAAAAGCTGAGTCTTTGTCTGCTTTTATTTCGATGGGTTTACCCATTTGGTAGAACACTTGTATTGTAGCTCGTTTGGTTTCTAAATAGTCTCTACTTTTTATTTCTATTAATGATGCAAATTTTGAATAGATATCAATGCAAGATAAAAATTGTTTATCTCCTACTATGTAAAAATCCATTACATAGTTTTCTCGGATATTAGCGATTTCCGGAGTTATTTCGGAAGCTAATTTTGTATCTCTGTGTTCTGTTTTTGCATTGTTGCAAATCTCACATTCATTTCTTAGATATGAAAATTTTGATAATCTGGGAAGTAGTGGGTTCCTTTGAACCAATTGATAATTTTTTAAATTCCTGGATGTAATAATTCTTTGTGTTTTTTTAATGTTAGTTCTTCGAATTCTGCGAATGTTTGTTTCGTTCTCGGATACTTTTTATACCCTTGCAGAGGGTATTATAATTTTGTCGTGAAATGTGTAACGCATAGAAGGAGACATCTGCGACCCCATAAAGTATATATATTCTTGATCAGCATCAACAGCCGAGTCGATAGAGCCATGTCCGTCTGTCCGTCTGTCTGTTTCTATGCGAACTAGTCTTTCAGTTTTAAAGCTATCTTAATGAAGTTTTGCAAACGTCCCTCTTTTTGTTGCACGCAGCACTATATCGTTTAGCTGCCATAGGAACGATCGGTCGAAAATTAAGTTTTTGTATGAAAGAACATTTTGTTTTTCAAAATATCTTGACCAAACTCGGCATTTATTAGTTTTAATTTACTCCTCATATATATGCAAAATCCTATTAAGATCGGACCACTATATCATATAGCTGCCATAGGAACAATCGCTCGAAAATTAGGTATTTGTATGAAAAAACATACTGTTTTTCATGATATCTTGACCAAACGCGGCAGTGATTAGTTTTACTATGCTCCTCTTATATATGCAAAATCCTATTAATATCGGACCACTATATCATAAAGCTGCCATAGGAACGATCAGTCGAAAATTAAGATTTTGTATGAAAAAGCGTTTTGCTTATCAAGATATCTTGACCAAACTCGGCATTTATTAACTTTACTTTACTCCCCATACATATGCAATGTCCTTTTAAGATCGGACCACTATATCATTTAGCTGCCATAGGAACGATCGGTCGAAAATTAAGTTTTTGTATGAAAAAACATATTGTTTTTCAAGATATCTTGATCAAACTCGGCATTTATTAGTTTTACTTTACTCCCCATATATATGCTAAATCCTATTAAGATCGGACCACTATATCATATAGCTGCCATAGGAAAGATCGGTCTAAAATTAAGTTTTTGGATGAAAAAACAATGTTTATCATGATATCTTGACCACACTCGGCATTTGTTAGTTTAACTATGCATCTCTTATATATGCAAAATCCTATTAAGATTGGACCACTATATCATAAAGCTGCCATAGGAACGATCAGTCGAAAATTAAGATTTTGTGTGAAAAAACGTTTTGCTTATCAAGATATCTTGACCAAACTCGGCATTTATTAACTTTACTTTACTCCCCATACATATGCAAAATCCTTTTAAGATCGGACCACTATATGATTTAGCTGCCATAGGAACGATCGGTCGAAAATTAAGTTTTTGTATGAAAAAACATTTTGTTTTTCATGATATCATGACCAAACTCGGCATTTATTAGTTTTACTATGCTCCTCTTATATATGCAAAGTCCTATTAAGATTGGACCACTATATCATAAAGCTGCCATAGGAACGATCAGTCGAAAATTAAGATTTTGTGTGAAAAAACGTTTTGCTTATCAAGATATCTTGACCAAACTCGGCATTTATTAACTTTACTTTACTCCCCATACATATGCAAAATCCTTTTAAGATCGGACCACTATATGATTTAGCTGCCATAGGAACGATCGGTCGAAAATTAAGTTTTTGTATGAAAAAACATTTTGTTTTTCAAGTTATCTTGACCAAACTCGGCATTTATTAGTTTTACCAAAGACAATATAAACATTAAGATGAGTACCGCCATACAACAAAATGCTACTATACAGCTTGATTTTTTGAAAATTGAGAGCGAAAACTAAATCAATAGCATTGCGCTCTCACAGCCGAGAGAACGAAAAAGCTAAAAATAGAATTTGCTCTCAGCTTCGGCTCTATAAGGGCCGTGCAAGCAATTATATTTGTATGCGTGTGAATATACATACATAACAGCATATTTTAATGTCTTGTTATTCACTGCCCTGGCAAAGTCTCTGGCTGGCAAAAAAAACAATTTTCTTAGTTGTTTTGCGCAGATCACGACCTACTCAAAATTTATGTTGATATATGAATGCATTTTGTGTACTGAGGTTGGCTCCGTACAAAAAAATTTGTATTTTTAAGTCGATGCAAATATTTATATAATTTTTTATATATGAAATTAATTATTAAATTATTATTTTTTCAGAGGTACATTTAATACATTTTTTTTTTATTTTATTATTTTTGTTTAAATTATAAAGAACAAATTACGAAGGGAACACCGCGAGGAGACCATTATAATTATAATGGGGTCATAACTAAATATGACCGGATATTTTCTGCGGAGCCAACCTCAGTACACAAAATGCATTCAGATATCAACAAAAATTTGGGAAAGGTCATGATCTGCGCTAGAAAACTAAAAAAATTAATTTCTTGCCAGCTAAAGCCAGAGCAGTGAATATCAACACATACTACTATGTAAAAATCCATTACATAGTTTTCTCGGATATTAGCGATTTCCGGAGTTATTTCGGAAGCTAATTTTGTATCTCTGTGTTCTGTTTTTGCATTGTTGCAAATCTCACATTCATTTCTTAGATATGAAAATTTTGATAATCTGGGAAGTAGTGGGTTCCTTTGAACCAATTGATAATTTTTTCAATTCCTGGATGTAATAATTCTTTGTGTTTTTTTAATGTTAGTTCTTCGAATTCTGCGAATGTTTGTTTCGTTCTCGGTTACTTTTTATACCCTTGCAGAGGGTATTATAATTTTGTCGTGAAATGTGTAACGCATAGAAGGAGACATCTGCGACCCCATAAAGTATATATATTCTTGATCAGCATTTATTAGTTTTACCTAACTCCTCGTATATATGCAAGATCCCATTAAGATCGGACCATTAAATCATATAGCTGCCATAGGAACGATCGGTCGAAAATTAAGTTTTTGTTTGAAAAAACATTTTGTTTTTCAAGATATCTTGACCAAACTCGGTTTTAATTAGTTTTACTTTAGTCCTCATATATATGCAAAGTCCTATTAAGATCGGACTACTATATCGTATAGCTGCTATAGGAACGATCGGTCGAAAATTAAGTTTTTGTATGAAAAAACACTTTGTTTTTCAAGATATCTTGACCAAACTTGGCATTTATTAGTTTTACTTATTCCTCTTATATATGCAAAATCTTATTAAGATCAGACCACAATATCATATAGCTGCCATAGGAACGATCGGTCGAAAAATAAGTTTTGGAATGAAAAAACATTATGTTTTTCAAGATATCTTGACCAAACTCGGTTTTAATTAGTTTTACTTTAGTCCTCATATATATGCAAAGTCCTATTAAGATCGGACTACTATATCGTATAGCTGCTATAGGAACGATCGGTCGAAAATTAAGTTTTTGTATGAAAAAACATTTTGTTTTTCAAGATATCTTGACCAAACTCGGCATTTATAAGTTTTACTATACTCTTCATATATATGCGAAATACTATTTAGATCAGACTACTATATCATATAGCTGCCATAGGAACGATCGGTCGAATATTAAGTTTTTGTATGAAAAAACATTTTGTTTATCAAGATATCTTGACCAACCTCGGCATTTATTAGTTTTACCTAACTCCTCGTATATATGCCAGATCCCATTAAGATCGGACCATTATATCATATAGCTGCCATAGGAACGATCGGTCAAAAATTAAGTTTTTGTTTGAAAAAACATTTTGTTTTTCAAGATATCTTGACCAAACTCGGTTTTAATTAGTTTTACTTTGGTCCTCATATATATGCAAAGTCCTATTAAGATCGGACTACTATATCGTATAGCTGCTATAGGAACGATCGGTCGAAAATTAAGTTTTTGTATGAAAAAACATTTTGTTTTTCAAGATATCTTGACCAAACTTGGCATTTATTAGTTTTACTTATTCCTCTTATATATGCAAAATCTTATTAAGATCAGACCACAATATCATATAGCTGCCATAGGAACGATCGGTCGAAAAATAAGTTTTGGAATGAAAAAACATTTTGTTTTTCAAAATATCTTGACCAAACTCGGCATTTATAAGTTTTACTATACTCTTCATATATATGCGAAATACTATTTAGATCAGACTACTATATCATATAGCTGCCATAGGAACGATCGGTCGAATATTAAGTTTTTGTATGAAAAAACATTTTGTTTATCAAGATATCTTGACCAAACTCGGCATTTATTAGTTTTACCTAACTCCTCGTATATATGCAAGATCCCATTAAGATCGGACCATAATATCATATAGCTGCCATAGGATCGATCGGTCGAAAATTAAGTTTTTGTTTGAAAAAAACATTTTGTTTTTCAAGATATCTTGACCAAACTCGGTTTTAATTAGTTTTACTTTAGTCCTCATATATATGCAAAGTCCTATTAAGATCGGACCACTATATCATTTAGCTGCCATAGGAACGATCGGTCGAAAATTAAGTTTTTGTATGAAAAAATATTTTGTTTTTCAAGATATCTTGACCAAACTCGGCATTTATTAGTTTTACCAAAGACAATATAAACATTAAGATGAGTACCGCCATACAACAAAATGCTACTATGCAGGTTGATTTTTTGAAAATTGAGAGCGGAAACGAAATCAATAGCATTGCGCTCTCACAGCCGAGAGAACGAAAAAGCTAAAAATAGAATTTGCTCTCAGCTTCGGCTCTATAAGGGCCGTGCAAGCAATTATGTTTGTATGCGTGTGAATATACATACATAACAGCATATTTTAATGTGTTGTTATTCACTGCCCTGGCAAAGTCTCTGGCTGGCAAAGAAACAATTTTCTTAGTTTTTTTGCGCAGATCACGACCTACTCAAAATTTATGTTGATATATGAATGCATTTTGTGTACTGAGGCTGGCTCCGTACAAAAAAATTTGTATTTTTAAGTCGATGCAAATATTTATATAATTTTTTATACATGAAATTATTAATTAAATTATTATATTTTCAAAGATACATTTAATACATTTTTTTTTTATTTTATTATTTTTGTTGTTCGAATTATAAAGAACAAATTACGAAGGTAACACCGCGAGGAGACCATTATAATTATAATGGGGTCATAACTAAATATTACCGGTTATTTTCTGCGGAGCCAACCTCAGTACACAAAATGCATTCATATATCAACAAAAATTTGCGAAAGGTCATGATCTGCGCTAGAAAACTAACAAAATTAATTTCTTGCCAGCTAAAGCCAGAGCAGTGAATAACAACACATACATACATACATTTAAAGATCTTATGCATGTATAATTCACGCATACAACGAAAGGTGCACGCACGCTATTGGCTAAGACAAACACCATTCTCGAGCATACACTGTCCAAAAAGAAAAGTGAAATCAATCTATGTGTGCTATTTTCTTAACATAGTTATTGCGCAAGAAGCGCCTTGTGTAAAAATTATATAAGTTCTTAAACTTTCCTGTAAAATTAATTGTTAATATCTAGGGTAATATATCATTAAATAAAGCATGCATTTCATGGATAAAGCACAAGCACATTGCGTCGATCGTAAGTTCTAAACTTTTTCGCTCAATGTACTTCGAAAACGAAGCGACGCAAATCAGCATCGACCAGCTTTGCTGAAGGCAGGCTGGCGACTAACTTCGTAGCTCGTGTCAGCATCAGCAAGCCGCGACTTCGGCATTCGTTCGTCTGGTCTTTGGAGAACGAACAACCAGTCGGCAGGCATGCTATACGAAGCCTCAAAGGCCAGATGAAAGGCCAGGCTAGAAATTTTGCGTCGCATTCAAATGAATGGGCGTTACTCATCTTAGTGTTTATATTGTCTTTGGCTTTACTATGCTCCTCATATATATGCGAAATCATATTAAGATCGGCTCACTATATGATATAGCTGCCACAGGAATGATCGGTGGAGAATTAACTTGATGTATGAAAAAACATTTTGTTTTTCAAGATATCTTGACCAAGCTCGGCATTAATTAGTTTTACTTTACTCCTCATATGTATGTAAAATCCTACTAAGATCGGACCAGTAAATCATATAGCTGCCACAGGAATGATCGATTGAATATTAACTTTTTGTATGAAAAAACACTTTGTTTTTCAAGATAGCAGCGGAGCCGCTTTATACATATTTTGGGTTATCAGCATAATCGGAAGCGAGAGAGTCTTATGTACATACATGTATATATATATCTATGGTACAAGTGGTCAGCGTGGGACTGCTGACTTAGCTTAGCTCATAAGCGGGTGATCATATTACACGCTCACTTGAAATGGTTTTGTTTGTGTACTGCAACAATGCGTTGCTGATATATTTATGCTAAACCGATGTTACTTTATTTGTACAATGTACCCTCAATATATGCACATACTACATCTGCCTCCTTTTGAAAAATAACGTAACTAACTGGAGTTATTTTACTTAAATTTATTTGATAAACAATTTTTTTTTTTAATTTGAAGACTTATTATATTTGTAATGTCTTTACAATGTATTTCGTTTATTTAAAAATTTTGTTTGTTTAATATATATATATATATATATATATATATAGGTAACTTTTGTTGAGTAGATTCAGATTGGCTTCCCGAATATGAACTGATTTATCTAACTGTTGCGGTCGCTTTGCAAACTTCGCTTTGAGAGAGTTTGAGTCAAAATTGAGTGAAGTTTCAGCTGCGTCAGCAATTATGCGTGGGATAGTGCTCTGAAGAGAGCATTGACAGTGGCGTCATATCCAAGGGGTACACAGGGTACCATTTCTGCCCCAAAAAACGAGCTTCATCTTCTCACCAAATCTTTATTCATTATCAGATTGTCAGAGGTCTCATTTCAAAGCTTAAACATCTTTACATGGCCAGCACTTCCTTCGATTCGGATATAATAGCATTTTCAGAAACATGGTTAAACTCAACCATATCTGATTTTGAGGGTGTAATGAATAACTTTATTTTGTATAGAAATGATCGACCGACTCGAAGTGGTGGGGTGTTAATTGCCGTTAAAGCCATTCTCCAGTCTGAACTATTCTGTTTTAGTACGCCTAATGACGCTGAGATTGTCTCAGATAATGTGTCTTTTCCTAAACGGAATATCTACCTAACATGCTCTTATGTCCCACCTTCTTCTGATATTTATATGAATCATATTACTTGTATTAAAGAAGTTTCTTCACATGTGCGTGATAATGACCTATTAATGGTGTTGGATGATTTTAATTTGCCGAACATCTCTTGGTCATTATTCACTGCTGAAAATGCAACCGATTGGTCTTTCTTATATGACTCAGTTGATATGAATACAGCCATTAATTTTTTATATCACCCTAAACTCCCTCTTAGATGTGTGTATTCCTAAGTCAATTCCTTCGACTAATTTTTCAAAATCACCCTGGTTTACTCCCAGATTATCACATCTAAAAAATGTAAAATCCAAATATTTTAAAAAGTTTAAAAAGTCTGGTTCGTGTACAGACTTGGCTAAATATTCCATAGCCAAGTCGCACTTCTTTCTTCTTAATTCTCAATGCTATGAGAATTATCTAACTCGTTGTAAGATGCAGTTTGCCAGAAATCCGAGACAGTTTTATAATATTGTAAGCTTGAAGAGTAAATCTTCAAGTTTGCCATCTTCTTTTTCTCTTGGGATGGATGAAGCTAGCAATGACACTGATTCTGGTTACCTCTTTGCTAATTTTTTCCAATCAACTTACTCTTCAGTCTGTCCTAATACTAATTCTTATCCTTATACTATTTCTTCCGCTAGTTCTATACACTACATTATTTCACACTCCTCTCTTCTATTAGCTATAAACTCTTTAAAATCTTCTTACTCTCCTGGGCCGGACAATATTCCTAGTTGTCTACTCAAGGAGTGTAGCTCTTCCCTTTTTTATCCATTGCTAAAGCTTTTTAATCTATCCCTTGAAACTTCTATCTTTCCATCTCTTTGAAAAGAATCTTATATCATTCCTCCTCATAAGATAGGTGGGATGTCTGATATACATAATTACAGGGGCATTGCAAAACTGTCTGCTATTCCTAAATTATTTGAAAAAATAATCACTTCGAATTTGCAGCATTTCTACAAATCAGTTGTTTCTCCTGTTCAACATGGATTCGTAAAGAATCGGTCAACTACGACCAATCTGCTTGAGTTTACTTCCTTAGTAAATGATGCTTTCCTTTCGAATATGCAAACTGATGTCATTTACACTGACTTCAGTAAGGCGTTTGACTCTGTGCACCATGACATTTTACTTTTTAAACTTGACCTCTGTTACTTAAAAGGTTGACTACCTCTAAACGGGTTCACGTTACTTCTGGTGTTCCTCAAGGTAGTCATCTTGGACCTTTACTCTTTAGTCTTTTTATAAATGATCTTCCCTCTGTTATATCACATGCCCGTGTACTCATGTATGCGGACGATGTCAAACTTTTTCTATCATACACTAACCCCCTACATCATTCTCGTCTACAAGACGATTTGAACGCTATGCAACTTTGGTGATCGGCCAATCAATTGCATCTAAATTGTTCAAAATGTATGTATATGACATTTAATCGTACTCACCTTATCTTGTCAGTTATACAATCGATAATATCCCTTTGCAACGTATACTAACAGTTAAGGATCTAGGCGTTATTTTTGATTCTAAACTCTGTTTCAATCTTCACATACCATTGTTAATGAGCCAAAAGGTGTACTTGGATTCATTAAACGATGGTCTAAGGAGTTTAAAGATCCTTTTTTAACAAAACTTCTGTACATCTCTCTTGTTCGCCCTATTCTTGAATACTGCTCTTGCATCTGGTCTCCACAGTATAACAATAGCCAGGATCGTATTGAATCTGTTCAGAAGCAATTTCTGCTTTTTGCCCTACGAGGTTTTAATTGGGACCCCAATCTTCGGTTGCCGTCCTGCTCCAGCAGACTGCTTCTTCTCAACCTTCCGTCGTTTACCAACCGTAGGACAATTCTCGGTGTTGTCCTTCTACATAAGTTGATTATTGGCGTCATAGATTCTCCTTTTCTGCTAGGGCGTCTTCACTTCTCTGTTCCGGCTAGACCAACCAGAAATTATCGCCCCTTATTACTATCTACGTGCACAACAGACTACGCTATGCACAATCCTTTTCGCGTGCTATGTAAATATTATAATAGTTTGCATCACGTTTTCTCTACCGAACTGTCTCTACCCCTAACAAAATCGTTGCTTTCAGGATACCTTCGGGAAGCCGCTGATCATTCCAAGCTATGAGCAGGGGCATAGCTTGCCGGACAGGCTGACAAATTTTCCCCCATGATTTCCCATTACTTTTCTCTTTGTCCTATCTACTTAACACTCTTTATCTAACTTACATTGCTTTACTTTATTAACAATCTTCTTTCTTTCCTATTTATTATATTTTCTTTATTAATATAGCATATTAAGATTATTTTTAGTTTTACTTGAGAACACTTTTTTCCTACTTACAACCTTCTGCTTAGATGTAGGCTCTAATAGCGTCACTGACAAAATTAACTGTGAAAAGGGGCATAGCTGGCCGGACTGGCAAATAAAACACCTCCATCGGTCGGTGATGCTATTTAGAAAATTGTGTTCTTTAACTTTAAGCATATAATTCTATTGTATAATCTATTGAATAATGAGGAAGACACTCGTTTTGTCGACCTTATATAAAATATATAGATAATGTCGATGTTATCACCAGGCTCTTTGCTTACAATATTAGAAATGTTTATACTTGTGCTTATGCTTATGTGCTCCGCGAGGAGACCATTATAAATATAATGGGGTCATAACTAAATATGACCGGGTATTTTCTGCGGAGCCAACCTCAGTACACAAAATGCATTCATATATCAACAAAAATTCTGCGCTAGAAAACTAACAAAATTAATTTCTTGCCAGCTAAAGCCAGAGCAGTGAATAACAACACATACATACATACATTTAAAGATCTTATGCATGTATAATTCACGCATACAACGAAAGGTGCACGCACGCTATTGGCTAAGACAAACACTTTTCTCGAGCATACACTGTCCAAAAAGAAAATGAAATCAATCTGTGTGCTATTTTGTTAACATAGTTATTGCGCAAGAAGCGCCTTGTGTAAAAATTATATAAGTTCTTAAACTTTCCTGTAAAATTAATTGTTAATATCTAGGGTAATATATCATTTAAATAAAGCATGCATTTCATGGATAAAGCACAAGCACATTGCGTCGATCGTAAGTTCTAAACTTTTTCGCTCAATGTACTTCGAAAACGAAGCGACGCAAATCAGCATCGACCAGCTTTGCTGAAGGCAGGCTGGCGACTAACTTCGTAGCTCGTGTCAGCATCAGCAAGCCGCGACTTCGGCATTCGTTCGTCTGGTCTTTGGAGAACGAACAACCAGTCGGCAGGCATGCTGTACGGAGCCTCAAAGGCCAGATGAAAGGCCAGGCTAGAAACTTTGCGTCGCATTCAAATGAATGGGCGTTACTCATCTTAGTGTTGATATTGTCTTTGGCTTTACTATGCTCCTCATATATATGCGAAATGCTATTAAGATCGGCCACTATATCATATAGCTGCCACAGGAATGATCGGTGGAGAACTAACTTTATGTATGAAAAAACATTTTGTTTTTCAAGATATCTTGACCAAGCTCGGCATTAATTAGTTTTACTTTACTCCTCATATATATGTAAAATCCTACTAAGATCGGACCACTATATCATATAGCTGCCATAGGATCGGTCGGTCGAAAATTAAGTTTTTGTATGAAAAGACATTTTGTTTTTCAAAATATCTTGACCAAACTCGGCATTTATAAGTTTTACTATGCTCCTCATATATATGCGAAATACTATTTAGATCAGACCACTATATCATATAGCTGCCATAGGAACGATCGGTCGAATATTAAGTTTTTGTATGAAAAAACATTTTGTTTATAAAGATATCTTGACCAATCTCGGCATTTATTAGTTTTACCTAACTCCTCATATATATGCAAGATCCCATTAAGATCGGACCATTATATCATATAGCTGCCATAGGAATGATCGGTGGAGAATTAACTTTATGTATGAAAAAACATTTTGTTTTTGAAGATATCTTGACCAAGCTCGGCATTAATTAGTTTTACTTTACTCCTCATATATATGTAAAATCCTACTAAGATCGGACCACTATATCATATAGCTGCCATATGATCGGTCGGTCGAAAATTAAGTTTTTGTATGAAAAAACATTTTGTTTTTCAAGATATCTTGACCAAGCTCGGCATTAATTGGTTTTACTTTACTCCTCATATATATGTAAAATCCTACTAAGATCGGACAACTATATCATATAGCTGCCATAGGATCGGTCGGTCGAAAATTAAGTTTTTGTATGAAAAGACATTTTGTTTTTCAAAATATCTTGACCAAACTCGGCATTTATAAGTTTTACTATGCTCCTCATATATATGCGAAATACTATTTAGATCAGACTACTATATCATATAGCTGCCCTAGGAACGATCGGTCGAATATTAAGTTTTTGTATGAAAAAACATTTTGTTTATCAAGATATCTTGACCAAACTCGTCATTTATTAGTTTTACCTAACTCCTCGTATATATGCAAGATCCCATTAAGATCGGACCATTATATCATATAGCTGCCATAGGAATGATCGGTGGAGAATTAACTTTATGTATGAAAAAACATTTTGTTTTTCAAGATATCTTGACCAAGCTCGGCATTAATTAGTTTTACTTTACTCCTCATATATATGTAAAATCCTACTAAGATCGGACCACTATATCATATAGCTGCCATAGGATCGGTCGGTCGAAAATTAAGTTTTTGTATGAAAAAACATTTTGTTTTTCAAGATATCTTGACCAAACTCGGCATTTATAAGTTTTACTATGCTATTCATATATATGCGAAATACTATTTAGATCAGACTACTATATCATATAGCTGCCATAGGAACGATCGGTCGAATATTAAGTGTTTGTATGAAAAAACATTTTGTTTATCAAGATATCTTGACCAAACTCGGCATTTATTAGTTTTACCTAACTCCTCGTATATATGCAAGATCCCATTAAGATCGGACCATTATATCATATAGCTGCCATAGGATCGGTCGGTCGAAGATTAAGTTTTTGTATGAAAAAACATTTTGTCTTTCAAGATATCTTGACCAAACTCGACATTTATAAGTTTTACTATGCTATTCATATATATGCGAAATACTATTTAGATCAGACTACTATATCATATAGCTGCCATAGGAATGATCGGTGGAGAATTAACTTTATGTATGAAAAAACATTTTGTTTTTCAAAATATCTTGACCAAACTCGGCATTTATAAGTTTTACTATGCTCCTTATATATATGCGAAATACTATTTAGATCAGACTACTATATCATATAGCTGCCCTAGGAACGATCGGTCGAATATTAAGTTTTTGTATGAAAAAACATTTGTTTATCAAGATATCTTGACCAAACTCGGCATTTATTAGTTTTACCTAACTCCTCGTATATATGCAAGATCCCATTAAGATCGGACCATTATATCATATAGCTGCCATAGGATCGGTCGGTCGAAGATTAAGTTTTTGTATGAAAAAACATTTTGTTTTTCAAGATATCTTGACCAAACTCGACATTTATAAGTTTTACTATGCTATTCATATATATGCGAAATACTATTTAGATCAGACTACTATATCATATAGCTGCCATAGGAACGATCGGTCGAATATTAAGTGTTTGTATGAAAAAACATTTTGTTTATCAAGATATCTTGACCAAACTCGGCATTTATTAGTTTTACCTAACTCCTCGTATATATGCAAGATCCCATTAAGATCGGACCATTATATCATAAAGCTGCCATAGGAACGATCGGTCGAAAATAAAGTTTTTGTTTGAAACAACATTTTGCTTATCTAGATATCTTAACCCAACTCGGCATTTATTAACTTTACTTTACTCCCCATACATGTGCAAAATCCTTTTAAGATCGGAGCACTATATCATTCATCTGCCATAGGAACGATCGATCGAAAATTAAGATTTTGTATGAAAAAACGTTATGCTTATCAAGATATCTTGACCAAACTCGGCATTTATTAACTTTACTTACTCCCCATACATATGCAAAATCCTTTTAAGATCGGACCACTATATTATATAGCTGCCATAGGAACGTTCGGTCGAAAATTACGTTTTTCATGATATCTTGACCAAACTCGGCATTTATTAGTTTTACATGCTCCTCTTATATATGCAAAGTCCTATTAAGATTGGACCACTATATCATAAAGCTGCCATAGGAACGATCAGTCGAAAATTAAGATTTTGTATGAAAAAACGTTTTGCTTATCAAGATATCTTGACCAAACTCGGCATTTATTAACTTTACTTTACTCCCCATACATATGCAAAATCCTTTTAAGATCGGACCACTATATCATTTAGCTGCCATAGGAACGATCGGTCGAAAATTAAGTTTTTGTATGAAAAAATATTTTGTTTTTCAAGATATCTTGACCAAACTCGGCATTTATTAGTTTTACCAAAGACAATATAAACATTAAGATGAGTACCGCCATACAACAAAATGCTACTATGCAGGTTGATTTTTTGAAAATTGAGAGCGAAAACGAAATCAATAGCATTGCGCTCTCACAGCCGAGAGAACGAAAAAGCTAAAAATAGAATTTGCTCTCAGCTTCGGCTCTATAAGGGCCGTGCAAGCAATTATGTTTGTATGCGTGTGAATATACATACATAACAGCATATTTTAATGTGTTGTTATTCACTGCCCTGGCAAAGTCTCTGGCTGGCAAAGAAACAATTTTCTTAGTTTTTTTGCGCAGATCACGACCTACTCAAAATTTATGTTGATATATGAATGCATTTTGTGTACTGAGGCTGGCTCCGTACAAAAAAATTTGTATTTTTATGTCGATGCAAATATTTATATAATTTTTTATACATGAAATTATTAATTAAATTATTATTTTTTCAAAGATACATTTAATACATTTTTTTTTTATTTTATTATTTTTGTTGTGTGAATTATAAAGAACAAATTACGAAGGGAACACCGCGAGGAGACCATTATAATTATAATGGGGTCATAACTAAATATTACCGGTTATTTTCTGCGGAGCCAACCTCAGTACACAAAATGCATTTATATATCAACAAAAATTTGCGAAAGGTCATGATCTGCGCTAGAAAACTAACAAAATTAATTTCTTGCCAGCTAAAGCCAGAGCAGTGAATAACAACACATACATACATACATTTAAAGATCTTATGCATGTATAATTCACGCATACAACGAAAGGTGCACGCACGCTATTGGCTAAGACAAACACCATTCTCGAGCATACACTGTCCAAAAAGAAAAGTGAAATCAATCTATGTGTGCTATTTTCTTAACATAGTTATTGCGCAAGAAGCGCCTTGTGTAAAAATTATATAAGTTCTTAAACTTTCCTGTAAAATTAATTGTTAATATCTAGGGTAATATATCATTAAATAAAGCATGCATTTCATGGATAAAGCACAAGCACATTGCGTCGATCGTAAGTTCTAAACTTTTTCGCTCAATGTACTTCAAAAACGAAGCGACGCAAATCAGCATCGACCAGCTTTGCTGAAGGCAGGCTGGCGACTAACTTCGTAGCTCGTGTCAGCATCAGCAAGCCGCGACTTCGGCATTCGTTCGTCTGGTCTTTGGAGAACGAACAACCAGTCGGCAGGCATGCTATACGAAGCCTCAAGGGCCAGATGAAAGGCCAGGCTAGAAATTTTGCGTCGCATTCAAATGAATGGGCGTTACTCATCTTAGTGTTTATATTGTCTTTGGCTTTACTATGCTCCTCATATATATGCGAAATCATATTAAGATCGGCTCACTATATCATATAGCTGCCACAGGAATGATCGGTGGAGAATTAACTTGATGTATGAAAAAACATTTTGTTTTTCAAGATATCTTGACCAAGCTCGGGATTAATTAGTTTTACTTTACTCCTCATATGTATGTAAAATCCTACTAAGATCGGACCAGTAAATCATATAGCTGCCACAGGAATGATCGATTGAATATTAACTTTTTGTATGAAAAAACACTTTGTTTTTCAAGATAGCAGCGGAGCCGCTTCATACATATTTTGGGTTATCAGCATAATCGGAAGAGAGAGAGTCTTATGTACATACATGTATATATATATCTATGCTACAAGTGGTCAGCGTGGGACTGCTGACTTAGCTTAGCTCATAAGCGGGTGATCATATTACACGCTTACTTGAAATGGTTTTGTTTGTGTACTGCAACAATGTGTTGCTGATATATTTATGCTAAACCGATGTAACTTTATTTGTACAATGTACCCTCAATATATGCACATACTCCACATACCACATCTCCCTCCTTTTGAAAAATAACGTAACTAACTGGAGTTATTATACTTAAATTTATTTGATAAACAATTTTTTTTTTTAATTTGAAGACTTATTATATTTGTAATGTCTTTATAATGTATTTCGTTTATTTAAAAATTTTGTTTGTTTATATATATATATATATAAATATATATAATTAGGTAATTAAGTTTTACAAGTTAAGTTACTATAAAAAAAGTATATTTCAATTTATTATTTTCACTTACGGTAACTTTTGTTGAGAACATTCAGATTTGCTTCCCGAATATGAACTGATTTATCTAACTGTTGCGGTCGCTTTGCAAACTTCGCTTTGAGAGAGTTTGAGTCAAAATTGAGTGAAGTTTCAGCTGCGTCAGCAATTATGCGTGGGATAGTGCTCTGAAGAGAGCATTGACAGTGGCGTCATATCCAAGGGGTATATAGAGGGTACCATTTCTGCCCCAAAAAACGAGCTTCATCTTCTCACCAAATCTTTATTCATTATCAGATTGTCAGAGGTCTCATTTCAAAGCTTAAAAATCGTTTCATGGCCAGCACTTCCTTCGATTCGGATATAATAGCATTTTCAGAAACATGGTTAAACTCAACCATATCTGATTTTGAGGGTGTACCGAATTACTTTATTTTATATAGAAATGATCGGCCGATTCGAGGTGGTAGGGTGTTAATTGCCGTTAAAGCCATTCTCCAGTCTGAACTATTCTGTTTTAGTACGCCTACTGACGCTGAGATTGTCTCAGTTAAGGTGTCTTTTCCTAAACGGAATATCTACCTAACATGCTCTTATGTCCCACCTTCTTCTGATATTCAAGTTTATATGAATCATATTACTTTTATTAAAGAAGTTTCTTCACACGTGCGTGATAATGACCTATTAATGGTGTCGGGTGATTTTAATTTGACGAACATCTCTTGGTCATTATTCACTGCTGAAAATTATCTAGTGCCCTCAGCACAGCACGATTTTATAAACTGCATGCTTGATCTTTTGTTGTTTCAAATCAATTCAATTTCTAATCATATGAATAGAACACTTGACCTTGTATTTGTTAAAGACTACCTTATTTCTAATGTGTCTAGGTACCCTCCTTTATCTCTTCCTGAGGATGTCTATTGCAATGCTAAATTGTAATCCTTTCATTTCGTGCTCATCAGCCATCAGCCAATTATATGACTCAGTTGATATGAATACAGCCATTAATTTTTTTATATCACCCTAAACTCCCTCTTAGATGTGTGTATTCCTAAGTCAATTTCTTCGACTAATTTTTCAAAATCTCCCTGTTTTACTCCCAGATTATCACATCTAAAAAATGTAAAATCCAAATATTTTAAAAAGTTTAAAAAGTCTGGTTCGTGTACAGACTTGGCTAAATATTCCATAGCCAAGTCGCACTTCTTTCTTCTTAATTCTCAATGCTATGAGAATTATCTAACTCGTTGTAAAATGCAGATTGCCAGAAATCCGAGACAGTTTTATAATATTGTAAGCTTGAAGCGTAAATCTTCAAGTTTGCCATCTTCTTTTTCTCTTGGGATGGATAAAGCTAGCAATGACACTGATTCTGCTTACCTCTTTGCTAATTTTTTCCAATCAACTTACTCTTCAGTCTGTCCTAATACTAATTCTTACCCTTATACCATTTCTTACGCTAGTTCTATACACTACATTATTTCACACTCCTCTCTTCTATTAGCTATAAACTGTTTAAAATCTTCTTACTCTCCTGGGCCGGACAATATTCCTAGTTGTCTACTCAAGGAGTGTAGTTCTTCCCTTTTTTATCCATTGCTAAAGCTTTTTAATCTATCCCTTGAAACTTCTATCATTCCATCCCTTTGGAAAGAATCTTATATCATTCCTCTTCATAAGAATGGTGGGATGTCTGATATACATAATTACAGGGGCATTGCAAAACTGTCTGCTATTCCTAAATTATTTGAAAAAATAATCACTTCGAATTTGCAGCATTTCTACAAATCAGTTGTTTCTCCTGTTCAACATGGATTCGTAAAGAATCGGTCAACTACGACCAATCTGCTTGAGTTTACTTCCTGGTAGATGCTTTCCTTTTGAATATGCAAACTGATGTCATTTACACTGACTTCAGTAAGGCGTTTGACTCTGTGCACCATGACATTTTGCTTTTTAAACTTGACCTCTGTTACTTAAAAGGTTGACTACCTCTAAACGGGTTCACGTTACTTCTGGTGTTCCTCAAGGTAGTCATCTTGGAGCTTTACTCTTTACTCTTTTTATAAATGATCTTCCCTCTGTTATATCACATGCCCGTGTACTCATGTATGCGGACGATGTCAAACTTTTTCTATCATACACTAACCCCCTACATCATTCTCGTCTACAAGACGATTTGAACGCTATGCAACTTTGGTGATCGGCCAATCAATTGCATCTAAATTGTTCAAAATGTATGTATATGACATTTAATCGTACTCACCTTATCTTGTCAGTTATACAATCGATAATATCCCTTTGCAACGTATACTAACAGTTAAGGATCTAGGCGTTATTTTTGATTCTAAACTCTGTTTCCATCTTCACATACCATTGTTAATGAGCCAAAAGGTGTACTTGGATTCATTAAACGATGGTCTAAGGAGTTTAAAGATCCTTTTTTAACAAAACTTCTGTACATCTCTCTTGTTCGCCCTATTCTTGAATACTGCTCTTGCATCTGGTCTCCACAGTATAACAATAGCCAGGATCGTATTGAATCTGTTCAGAAGCAATTTCTGCTTTTTGCCCTACGAGGTTTTAATTGGGACCCCAATCTTCGGTTGCCGTCCTGCTCCAGCAGACTGCTTCTTCTCAACCTTCCGTCGTTTACCAACCGTAGGACAATTCTCGGTGTTGTCCTTCTACATAAGTTGATTATTGGCGTCATAGATTCTCCTTTTCTGCTAGGGCGTCTTCACTTCTCTGTTCCGGCTAGACCAACCAGAAATTATCGCCCCTTATTACTATCTACGTGCACAACAGACTACGCTATGCACAATCCTTTTCGCGTGCTATGTAAATATTATAATAGTTTGCATCACGTTTTCTCTACCGAACTGTCTCTACCCCTAACAAAATCGTTGCTTTCAGGATACCTTCGGGAAGCCGCTGATCATTCCAAGCTATGAGCAGGGGCATAGCTTGCCGGACAGGCTGACAAATTTTCCCCCATGATTTCCCATTACTTTTCTCTTTGTCCTATCTACTTAACACTCTTTATCTAACTTACATTGCTTTACTTTATTAACAATCTTCTTACTTTCTGTTTTCCTATTTATTGTATTTTCTTTATTAATATAGCAAATTAAGATTATTTTTAGTTTTACTTGAGAACACTTTTTTCCTACTTACAACCTTCTGCTTAGATGTAGGCTCTAATAGCGTCACTGACAAAATTAACTGTGAAAAGGGGCATAGCTGGCCGGACTGGCAAATAAAACACCTCCATCGGTCGGTGATGCTATTTAGAAAATTGTGTTCTTTAACTTTAAGCATATAATTCTATTGTATAATCTGTTGAATAATGAGGAAGACACTCGTTTGGTCGACCATATATAAAATATATAGATAATGTCGATGTTATCACCAGGCTCTTTGCTTACAATATTAGAAGTGTTTATACTTGTGCTTATGCTTATGTGCTAAGTTATGTTAAAGGGTAGGTGCGACTATGGATATGCCAACTCCCCCAACCATTGGAAAAGTGCCTGTCCTCAGGTGTTTAAGTTTGGATATAGTGTAACATTTTCTTCTTTTACAATTGGTGTATCTCCTATTATTGTAGGTGTTTCTTCTACTTTGGATTTTTATATTTTAAAATTAATTTCTTAGGTATGCTTTTGAACTTATATGTCAAATACAGTGTTAAACTTATTAATATGATTACAAATATGGTTATTGTAATTATCTGGAATACATTGTTAAATTTTGTATGTTCATTTATAATTTGTTTCGTTTGTACAAACGAAAGTGGTTCTAATTTTATAACATCATTGATTACGTAAATGCTTTGAATATAATCTAACATATAGTTTGAAATTGAAATTTCATTAATTTGCAGTCAACAATTAAAAATTTTTATTATATTGTTTCCTTCTATTGTTATTTCGTTATTTGTACAATTATGGTTTAATATAGTTTTTGGTAAATTCCAAGTTAAAATGATATTTGGTTCTACGTAGTTGATTTGAAAATGTTGCAAAGTGTTAGTATAACTACATTCTGATGTTATTTGTTTTAAAATTCCTGTCAAACATTCATTATTAATTAATCTTTTTAGTTTCTATGCTATAAACTTTTTTGTCTTGGGTAAAATATTTCTCATGAGCTATTTCTGTCAAAATGTTATTATTATCATTCGGGTATGGAATTATTTCGACTACCGGGCTTTTTATTAATTCTCGAGGAATTTGGGATATTATCAGTATTTCGTTTGTATCTGATTTAAACCAAGTGGATGTTTTTGTAGAATTAGAATTAACATTCAACAAATAGTCATGTTTTAGTAATTTCTGGTTAAAAATGCCTAATCTTGTGAGCTGCATTCCAATCTCAATGTCCTTTATATATTCTGTAAAGTGTTTAAGTTTAATATAAGGATACCTAATTTCTTTCCTTTTGTTTCTCTTGACCTAGTTCGTTCATGATTTCTATTCTTTTGTGTATAGCTTCTATTATGTGATTAATTTCGTTAACCTGAACGCTGTTTTCTGCTAAGTTGCTAAATTTTTGTTCGATTTCTGTTTTGTCTTCTTGATCTAATGTTCCCAATAAGTATTTATATACTGTTCCTACTATATTAACTAAACCTCTTTTGCTGCGTTTGGCTATATTTAATCCGTTTATTTCTCTGTTTAATATTTCTACTAGGTATTCTATTTGTATTAGGTTATTAAATTTATTACTTTGTTCAATTAATTTGTTAAAAGTTTCTTCGGTTTTTGTTATATTAACCGTTAAACAGTAGAATTCGTCGTGAAATGGGTAACGCATAGAAGGAGACATCTCCGACCCCATAAAGTATATATATTCTTAATCAGCAACAGCCGAGTCGATATAGCCATGTCCGTCTGTCCGTCTGTCTGTTTCTATGCGAACTAGTCCCTCAGTTTTAAAACTATCTAAATGAAACTTTGCAGAACTCCCTCTTTCTGTTGCACGCAGCACATATGTGAAAAACAGCTGGATCGGACCACTATATCATATAGCTGCCATAGGAACGATCGGTCGAAAATAAAGTTTTTGTACGAAAAAATATTTTGTTTATCAAGATATCTTCACCAAACTCGGCATTTATTAGTTTTACTTTACTCCTCATATATATGCGAAATCCTATTAAGATCGGACCACTATATCATATAGCTGCCATGGGAACGATCGGTCGAAAATTAAGTTTTTGTATGAAAAAACATTTTTTTTTTCAAGATAACTTGTCCAAACTCGGCATTTATTAGGTTTACTTTACTCCTCATATATGTGCAAAATCCTATAAAGATCGGACCACTATATCATATAGCTGCCATAGGAACGATAGGTCGAAAATTAAGTTTTTGTATGAAAAAACATTTTGTTTTTCAAGATATCTTGACCAAACTCGGCATTTATTAGTTTTACTAAGCTCCTCATATATATGCAAAATCCTATTAAGATCGGACCACTATATCATATAGCTGCCATAGGATCGATCGGTCGAAAATTAAATTTTTGTATGAAAAAACATTTTGTTTTTCAAGATATCTTGACCAAACTCGGCATTTATTAGTTTTACTTTACTCCTCATATATGTGCAAAATCCTGTAAAGATCGGACCACTATATCATATAGTTGCCATAGGAACAATCGGTAGAAGATTAAGTTGTATGAAAAAACATTTTGTTTATCAAAATATCTTGACCAAAATCGGCATTTACTATTTTGCCGGTACTTCTTAGATAGAGGTAAAGCACTATGAGCATTATGAAAAGGTTGGGTCTGCAAGGGTATTAGATCTTTGGCGTGCCGAAGATAGCCCTTCTTTCTGGTTCTTTTTGAATTTGCTTTTGTAATGTGTTATTTTCTTGCCTCTGTTTGTTTCCTCAAAATGTTTGTCGTCGATTTGTCTTAGTTCTCCTGTTTTCTTGAACGGGGTTGTCGTGTTAGATTTAACTAATGGTGAATGTTTGAATCTAGTGTCAATTTCAAAATTTGTTCGTTTTTTGTTGAGGTTATTTATTAGTTTTTCTTTATTAGCTTGAGTGTCATACTCTGGCGTACCTGGGTATATGAATATGTCTGAATATGTTTGCTGTTTTATGATTGTACGTGTAGAGTATATAGTTTCAAATTTTGTAAGTTTATTTTCGACTTCTGAGTCGCTGTTAGTGATTCTTAATTTTTTGTTAACTGTCTTATGAAAACGTTCTACGTCGGATATACCATTTTTACTAGTGGTTATACTAATATTTACTGCGTCTGATTTTAGCCATAATTTTAAAGCTGTGCACATAAAAGCTGAGTCTTTGTCTGCTTTTATTTCGATGGGTTTACCCATTTGGTTGAACACTTGTATCGTAGCTCGTTTGGTTTCTAACCAGTCTCTACTTTTTATTTCTATTAATGATGCAAATTTTGAATAGATATCAATGCAAGATAAAAATTGTTTATCTCCTACTATGTAAAAATCCATTACATAGTTATCTCGGATAGTAGCGATTTCCGGAGTTATTTCCAAAGCTAATTTTGTATCTCTGTGTTCTGTTTTTGCACTTTTGCAAATCTCACATTCATTTATTAGATTTTGAAATTTTGATAATCTGGGAAGTAGTGGGTTTCTTTGAACCGATTGATAGTTTTTTCACTTCCCGGATGTACTAATTCTTTGTGTTTTTTTTTAATATTAGTTCTTTGAATTCTGCGAATGTTTGAAGGTCTACTAATTTTTTATAAGTGTTCATTGCCTTTGTTGAATTATTCGGACTTATTATTTCTAAGTAGGCTTCTTGAAAAATTGGAAAATCTGCTTCGTTGTGGAAGTATAGCACACTTTTCTTTGTGCATAAGTTTTCTTTTATTAATTCTTTGGCATACGCGTTAGTCATGTCTTTGTATGTAATTTTTATGTTGGTTTTGTGAAAGTAATTCGTTACTTTTGTTTTGTTCTCGGTTCCTTTTTCAAATTCTATTTGTCGATTATAATAATTAAGAGGTCTTTCTGTGCTTTGGAAATGTTTACTGTTGTCTTCTTGAGCACTATGTATGGTTGTGCCTGTGCTAATTGTATCTTCGCCTAAGAAGTTTTCGTTTAATTGAATTCTGGACAGAGCATCTGCCACATAATTTTCTTTTCCTGAAACTTATTTAATTTGGAAATCAAATTCATTTGATTTTCTAATGGCCAGACGAGTGGCCTGTGATCACTAAGGATCTGAAATTGTCGACCAAAGAGACAGGACCTAAAGTATTCAGTGGCCCAAACGATTGATTAATTCTTTTTCAATCGTTGAATAATTTATCTCATGCTCGTCATGCTAGTTAGGGTGTATTAAAATTGGGTCGGATGTTATGAGTACTTTTTGCTTTTCAAACGCTAATTCGTAGTCTTTGTCATTTATATATATTACTCCCTTTTTTATACCCTGAACCCATTAAAAATGGGTATAAGGGTATATTGTATTTGTGCAAAATCCAAATGTATGTAACAGGAAGAAGGAAGCATCTCCGACCCCAAAAAGTATATATATTCTTGATCAGCATCAATAGCCGAGTCGATCAAGCCATGTCCGTCTGTCTGTCCGTCCGTCCGTACGTATGTATGAGCTCAAGGATCTCAGAACCTATAAGAGCTAGAGACTTGAAATTTTAGATGTAGATGCTCCTAGTTCCCGCGCAGATCGAGTTTGTTTCCGATAATCGTTAACTTACTCCGTTTCCAAGCAATCGATAAAATTATCGATATCGACATCTTGTTTTTTGTAGCAAATTGGGTTAATAATAAGAGCTTGAGCCACCAAACATGATATGTTGCTTATAGAATATTATGGATATTTCAAGTATCTTTCATTTCATACCTATCGCCACCTCCCCGCTACCACCACAGAGCTATAAATCAAGTTAATAACCCAACTTTTATTGCCAACCAATTTAAACCACAATTTAAATGCAATTGATTTTTTCAGAATACACAAATATTCTATGGTACAATAAGATATACTGTAGAAAATTTCATTAAGATCGGCTAAGAAAAACCAAAGTTATATGCAACTGCGCAATTGAATGGGCAGCAGCTTTAAGAATTTCTGTATACATGTACACACACACATTCATGCGTGTCTGCTTCGCATTCTAATAGCATGGTAATTGCATATTTTTTTGTAATGTTATTTAAGTTCCTTTTTTTTATCATAAGTACTTAATTGTTGGTGTGGCTGCTGAGTAGAGGCATAGCAGGTGGTGCTGTCTGTCGGGAGTTCGAGCCCTACCGGGGAAAGTATTATTATTTTTTTTTGCTGGTGTGGCTGTTAAGTAGAGTCGACAGTAAGTAATGCGGTCAGTTGCAAATTGGAGCCCTGACAAGGGAACTTTTTTTTTAAATTTATTTGGTAATAAGAGAGTTCAGGGTATCCCCTAGTCGGGAGCTCCCGACTAGAACCTCTTACTTGTTAATTTAAGTGTTAATGGTTAATGGTTAATAGAAACCACAATATCCTATAAGAGATTTACTTTCTTTTGGGGTTTTTGGAATTGGGAACTTGACAATTGCCTGTATTTTGTTGGGAATTGCATAGCTTGACACTTGCGTTCGCCGAAGTTCTTATTGTACAACTATTGTTTTTTGAACGGTTTGCATGTACTAGCGATCACCGTTGTTAGTTACTCAGCTATTTTCGCACGCGCTTTCTATCGCGCTTCTAATGGCAACCGAAAATAATGCCTCTAGTGCAGTGCCCTCTGCAAACAGGGTGACCTTTCTGAAGCGCAAAGCCATTTCAATTTATGAGTGAGGACTTGAGGACGTGAGGACTTCGACGAGTTAGCAGTTTCTATGGAAATTTCGGTTCGGAGTGAAATTGCGAAACGTGTCTCAATATTGCCCTGCTCAACATTTCGCGACCAATCTGTGCTGCCCTCGCAGACAGTTAGAGCTAAGGCACCGCCAACACTACCCTCAATAAAGTTGCCTACGTTCAGTGGTGGTTACACAGAATGGGCCGACTTTTATTCTATGTTCACAACCGTCATAGAAAATCATCCTGATCTAGCAGATATCGAAAAGCTGCAGCATCTTCGATCGTGTCTGAAGGATACAGCGCTGGACGCGATTCGATCATTGGAAATAACAAACGATAATTATGCCATAGCACTTAATTTATTGGAGAAAAGGTTTAATAATAGACGTTTGGTTTTTCAGGCACACATACTTGAGATATTGGGGCTCAAGAGGGTGGCAGGTGGATCGGCCGTGTCGCTAAGGGAGTTATCCGACCAATTCAACGCACATTTTCGCGCGTTAAAGAGCATGGGCAACTCCGAACAAATCGCTGGATGCATCATTGTGCAGATTATTTTACAAAAGCTGGACCCAATATCACAAGCCAAATGGGAAGAAAGGCTAGAGGGTTCGTCGTTCGATAATTTAATACCATCGTGGGAGCATATGGCTACGTTTCTGGAGTAGAGATGCCGAACAATGGAAACCGTAAATTTTGCTATGGCAAGCTATGCCCTAGCCATCAGGTGGGAAAAACTAGAGCAATTAACATCAATAGATCGTCATTCATCGCCACTAACCAAGACGCTCCTGTCTGCGTCTTTTGTGACAGCCCTGGTCATAGTATATATAATTGTTCTCGATTTGGAAATTTGACCCCTGCATTACGGCTTAGGGAGGCAAAACGAGTTGCATTGTGCTTGAATTGCCTAAAGAAAGGTCATCAATTGCGATCATGCAGCTCTGGATGCTGTCGGACCTGCGGGGCGAAACATCATTCTCTGCTGCATTTAAACAAATCCGTATTTCCGTCTAGTCAGCTGACTGAGCCTGCAAATTCATCGCCGATAGCCCATGCCTCTTTCGCTAAGTCATCGCCATCTACCTCCACATCTCTTGTTGCCCAGTATTTCAGTAGTGATGTTGTCGTCTTGGCTACGGCTATGATCTTTGTAAGAAATCGCTCCGGCACTTTGATACCTTGTCACCTTATAACGTCGCGTCTTACTCAACAGCTTTAGCTAAAGAAGCACAAGTCCTCAGCCATTGTCTCTGGTCTAGGAGATTCTCGTTTTGAAACAGAAGGAAACACGGTCACTATCACAATACAGTCTCAAGTCTCTGAATACTCAACATGCCTTACAGCTCTGGTAGCGCCTAACATAACTGATAATCAACCGAGTTTTACTATCAACACGACGAATTGAAACATTCCCGATAACATAAAACTTGCAGATCCGTCTTTCTTTAAACCTCAACGCGTGAACTTGCTACTTGGAGCTAGCCTGTTTTACGACCTTCTCAGCGTCGGCCAGATAAGGCTTCTCCCAGGACTACCGTGTCTTCAAAAAACACGGCTTGGTTGGGTAGTTTCTGGAGGCGGACCCCGCTTGAGTGGTTCTATGTTAATGGCAAAGCATACTGCGGGCAAACTTGAGTCAAGTTCTGAAGAACGTGCTGATGAATTGGTTCGAAGATTTTGGGAGATCGAATCAAAGGAAGAAAACATCTGTGAAGAACATTTCGTAAAGACTCATATCAGATTGCCTAGTGGCCAATATTCAGTTCGTTTACCCTTCAAGCGAAGTTTGGAATGTCTGGGGACGTCATACCAACAAGCCTTTCGTCGGTTCGTGACCCTGGAACGCAAACTACAAAATCGTCCAGATCTGAAGATTCAATATTCAAACTTTCTAAAGGAATATTTGGATCTTGGTCATATGTCGCCTGTTGCATGTCGCATGCTATGGCGAGACTCGCCAGAACAGGATATACAGATTTTGAAGCTGGATACAGTTACATACGGAACATAGCCAGCTTCATTCCTCTCTATCCGTGCTATGCATCAGCTGTCTATGGATGAGGAAACCAATTTTCCAATTGGATCTCGGATTTTGCGGCGTGACTTATACGTTGATGACCTCATTTCAGGGGGTGATTCAATTCAAGAAGCAAAGGAACTTCTTAATCAGACGGCGAAAGTGGTGCTCAAACAATTCTCCTGTACTGAAAGGGATACCCGTAGAGGACAGAGAATCTTCCCTAAAGTTTGATGATGGTAGCGACATCACCAAAACTCTTGGACTCGCTTGGGACTCAGCGTCGGATCGATTGTTGTTTTCGTTTTCGTCCATTCAGCAGAGATCTAAACCATTAAAAAGGTCAATACTATCGACCATACCCCCCTTGGACTCATAGGGCCGATAATGGCCAAGGCTAAAATCTTTATGCAGCAGATCTGGAAGGAGAAGCTTGAGTGGGACGAGAGCTTGCCATCATCACTGGCAACAGCTTGGCATGATCTTTGCTGCAGTTTTGAGAAGGCACAGTTTCTTAAATTTCCTCGTCTCGTGTCAATACCTACAGCAGAGTTAGAAGTTCAAGGTCTCTGCGACGCCAGCATCGAAGCATATTGGGCCTGTGTCTACGTCGTTTCTCGACGAACATCAGCCAGTTGTCAGCTGTTGTGTTCCAAATCTCGTGTAGCTCCTCTGAAAACAATCACAGTTCCAAAGCTAGAGCTCTGTGGTGCCGTCTTATTATCTAATCTCATGCGTGAGATATCTAAAATGAATCTGTTTGATGGAAAATTCTACTGTTAGTCGGATTCTTCTCTATGCCTTTCCTGGATAAGGACCGAGCCCTGCAAGCTCAATGTGTTTGTGGCTAATCGCGTCACAGCAGTTCAAGAGCTAACTAATGGCATGGAATGGGGTTACGTGCCTACTTCACTCAACCCGGCAGATATACTCTCGAGAGGATCTACGCCCAGTGAATTAGATCAATCGTCACAGTGGTTCAACGGCCCAGAATTTCTAGTTAAAAACAAATTGGACTGGCCTGCTTCTTGCTTGTCAGAAAGGACAGAACTCGAACATAAAAAAAGGGTCCTTATTGCGTCATCTTCCTTTGTTGATATAACTGTCACTTGTAAATACGTCAACTCATTTGATACAATGCAGCGTATATTCGGATATATTTATAAATTCATACACAGAAGCAGGCATCCTGGACTAACAGTGTCTGGTATAGAACATGGGACCCAACTCTTACTAAGGCTCGTCCAGAGAGCACACCTGTGGGAAGAGATCAAATCATTGCAATCAAGAAGAGTTGTTAAACCGTCCAGTTGTATTGCATCATTGGATGATTTCGGAATTCTTAGAGTTGATGGGCGCTTGAAAAACTCTTCGCTGGATTTCGACGCTCGCTATCCAATAATTCTCCCGTGTCACCACCTCATCACAAACTCGGTCATCACACGGTTTCACAATCGGGACTTACACGGGCACGGGCACTTCTTGCTCTTATTCGGTTGCAGTATTGGCCGATTGGTGGAAGGAAGACCGTATCCAAGGTGGTTGGAAAATATGTGAGATGCTTTCGTGCCAAGCCTCGATTAATAGAGCATATAATGGGTGATCTGCCCAAAGAACGTTTGACTGCTTGTCGAGCCTTTGAAGTCTCTGGTGTTGACTATTGTGGACCATTTTTCTATAAGCCAGACGTACGAAATAAAGCTCCAGTCAAATGTTACATGGCTGTCTTCGTCTGCTTCGCGACTAAAGCGGTTCACCTGGAACTGGTCAAGGATCTGTCGACAGCTTCTTTCTTGAATGCGTTTAAGAGGTTTATATCGACTCGAGGCAGGCCATCTCAGATATGGTCGGAAAACGCTACCAACTTTGTCGGCGCCAAAAACGAGCTTCTGGATCTCAAGCGTCTATTTACAAGTCGTAATCATATTGAGTCAGTGCATAAGTTTTGCATGGCTGATTCCATTGATTGGAAATTTATACCACCTCGTTCACCGCATTTTGGCGGCCTTTGAGAAACAGCAGTGATGAAAAAGGAAAAACTAGAGCAATTAACATCAATAGATCGTCCTTCATCGCCACTAACCAAGACGCTCCTGTCTGCGTCTTTTGTGACAGCCCTGGTCATAGTATATATAATTGTTCTCGATTTGGAAATTTGACCCCTGCATTACGGCTTAGGGAGGCAAAACGAGTTGCATTGTGCTTGAATTGCCTAAAGAAAGGTCATCAATTGCGATCATGCAGCTCTGGATGCTGTCGGACCTGCGGGGCGAAACATCATTCTCTGCTGCATTTAAACAAATCCGTATTTCCGTCTAGTCAGCTGACTGAGCCTGCAAATTCATCGCCGATAGCCCATGCCTCTTTCGCTAAGTCATCGCCATCTACCTCCACATCTCTTGTTGCCCAGTATTTCAGTAGTGATGTTGTCGTCTTGGCTACGGCTATGATCTTTGTAAGAAATCGCTCCGGCACTTTGATACCTTGTCACCTTATAACGTCGCGTCTTACTCAACAGCTTTAGCTAAAGAAGCACAAGTCCTCAGCCATTGTCTCTGGTCTAGGAGATTCTCGTTTTGAAACAGAAGGAAACACGGTCACTATCACAATACAGTCTCAAGTCTCTGAATACTCAACATGCCTTACAGCTCTGGTAGCGCCTAACATAACTGATAGTCAACCGAGTTTTACTATCAACACGACGAATTGAAACATTCCCGATAACATAAAACTTGCAGATCCGTCTTTCTTTAAACCTCAACGCGTGAACTTGCTACTTGGAGCTAGCCTGTTTTACGACCTTCTCAGCGTCGGCCAGATAAGGCTTCTCCCAGGACTACCGTGTCTTCAAAAAACACGGCTTGGTTGGGTAGTTTCTGGAGGCGGACCCCGCTTGAGTGGTTCTATGTTAATGGCAAAGCATACTGCGGGCAAACTTGAGTCAAGTTCTGAAGAACGTGCTGATGAATTGGTTCGAAGATTTTGGGAGATCGAATCAAAGGAAGAAAACATCTGTGAAGAACATTTCGTAAAGACTCATATCAGATTGCCTAGTGGCCAATATTCAGTTCGTTTACCCTTCAAGCGAAGTTTGGAATGTCTGGGGACGTCATACCAACAAGCCTTTCGTCGGTTCGTGACCCTGGAACGCAAACTACAAAATCGTCCAGATCTGAAGATTCAATATTCAAACTTTCTAAAGGAATATTTGGATCTTGGTCATATGTCGCCTGTTGCATGTCGCATGCTATGGCGAGACTCGCCAGAACAGGATATACAGATTTTGAAGCTGGATACAGTTACATACGGAACATAGCCAGCTTCATTCCTCTCTATCCGTGCTATGCATCAGCTGTCTATGGATGAGGAAACCAATTTTCCAATTGGATCTCGGATTTTGCGGCGTGACTTATACGTTGATGACCTCATTTCAGGGGGTGATTCAATTCAAGAAGCAAAGGAACTTCTTAATCAGACGGCGAAAGTGGTGCTCAAACAATTCTCCTGTACTGAAAGGGATACCCGTAGAGGACAGAGAATCTTCCCTAAAGTTTGATGATGGTAGCGACATCACCAAAACTCTTGGACTCGCTTGGGACTCAGCGTCGGATCGATTGTTGTTTTCGTTTTCGTCCATTCAGCAGAGATCTAAACCATTAAAAAGGTCAATACTATCGACCATACCCCCCTTGGACTCATAGGGCCGATAATGGCCAAGGCTAAAATCTTTATGCAGCAGATCTGGAAGGAGAAGCTTGAGTGGGACGAGAGCTTGCCATCATCACTGGCAACAGCTTGGCATGATCTTTGCTGCAGTTTTGAGAAGGCACAGTTTCTTAAATTTCCTCGTCTCGTGTCAATACCTACAGCAGAGAGAAGTTCAAGGTCTCTGCGACGCCAGCATCGAAGCATATTGGGCCTGTGTCTACGTCGTTTCTCGACGAACATCAGCCAGTTGTCAGCTGTTGTGTTCCAAATCTCGTGTAGCTCCTCTGAAAACAATCACAGTTCCAAAGCTAGAGCTCTGTGGTGCCGTCTTATTATCTAATCTCATGCGTGAGATATCTAAAATGAATCTGTTTGATGGAAAATTCTACTGTTAGTCGGATTCTTCTCTATGCCTTTCCTGGATAAGGACCGAGCCCTGCAAGCTCAATGTGTTTGAGGCTAATCGCGTCACAGCAGTTCAAGAGCTAACTAATGGCATGGAATGGGGTTACGTGCCTACTTCACTCAACCCGGCAGATATACTCTCGAGAGGATCTACGCCCAGTGAATTAGATCAATCGTCACTGTGGTTCAACGGCCCAGAATTTCTAGTTAAAAACAAATTGGACTGGCCTGCTTCTTGCTTGTCAGAAAGGACAGAACTCGAACATAAAAAAAGGGTCCTTATTGCGTCATCTTCCTTTGTTGATATAACTGTCACTTGTAAATACGTCAACTCATTTGATACAATGCAGCGTATATTCGGATATATTTATAAATTCATACACAGAAGCAGGCATCCTGGACTAACAGTGTCTGGTATAGAACATGGGACCCAACTCTTACTAAGGCTCGTCCAGAGAGCACACCTGTGGGAAGAGATCAAATCATTGCAATCGAGAAGAGTTGTTAAACCGTCCAGTTGTATTGCATCATTGGATGATTTCGGAATTCTTAGAGTTGATGGGCGCTTGAAAAACTCTTCGCTGGATTTCGACGCTCGCTATCCAATAATTCTCCCGTGTCACCACCTCATCACAAACTCGGTCATCACACGGTTTCACAATCGGGACTTACACGGGCACGGGCACTTCTTGCTCATATTCGGTTGCAGTATTGGCCGATTGGTGGAAGGAAGACCGTATCCAAGGTGGTTGGAAAATATGTGAGATGCTTTCGTGCCAAGCCTCGATTAATAGAGCATATAATGGGTGATCTGCCCAAAGAACGTTTGACTGCTTGTCGAGCCTTTGAAGTCTCTGGTGTTGACTATTGTGGACCATTTTTCTATAAGCCAGACGTACGAAATAAAGCTCCAGTCAAATGTTACATGGCTGTCTTCGTCTGCTTCGCGACTAAAGCGGTTCACCTGGAACTGGTCAAGGATCTGTCGACAGCTTCTTTCTTGAATGCGTTTAAGAGGTTTATATCGACTCGAGGCAGGCCATCTCAGATATGGTCGGAAAACGCTACCAACTTTGTCGGCGCCAAAAACGAGCTTCTGGATCTCAAGCGTCTATTTACAAGTCGTAATCATATTGAGTCAGTGCATAAGTTTTGCATGGCTGATTCCATTGATTGGAAATTTATACCACCTCGTTCACCGCATTTTGGCGGCCTTTGAGAAACAGCAGTGATGACAGCGAAACATCATTTTTATCGAGCTGTTGGATCTTGTGTTCTCAACTTCGAAGAGTTTCGCACCCTAGTCTGCCACATAGCATCGATAATTAATTCCAGACCATTGTTTCCTCTTTCAGAAGATCCAGCAGAACTAGATGTGCTCACTCCAGCTCATTTCTTGATTGGTGGACCCAGCTCATCGTTCTTTGAACCTGATGTGACGCACCTTCAATTCAATCGTGTGGATGGTTGGCAACGTGTAACGCGTAACGTACCTCCAACAACTGTTTTGGTCTCGCTGGCGTGAAGAATACTTAACACTGCTTCAGCAGCGCTCAATGTGGCGTACTCCGAAACCAAGACTATGCGTCAACAACATAGTCCTCGGAAAGGATGAAATTCTGCCGCCTCTAAGGTGGCCACTGGCGAGAATCACAGAGTTAATCGTGGGAAAGGATGGAGTCGCTCGAGTAGCCATTTTGCGCACCGCAACAGGGGAAACGAGAATAGCTGCAAACAAGCTATGCCTATTGCCCATAAGGAAATCTGTTGAAAGCCCATGCCTTCCAACGGGGGGAGAATGTCTGGTTACGCAGCCAAAACAACTGGAGCGACCTCGCAACTGATAAGAGCCGCATCTCAATTTTATCTTATAATACTCGCTCTGCAAAGCAAGTGCCTAAATTTCGCTCTTAAGTATTCATTTACATAGAGCTGCCGCTCTTCGCTGTAACGATCGTTTTATTGCCCTAGCTTTACTTATGCGAAGGCCTCGATGCTGCGCATCGAGCTAGTTAAGTTCGTTCGCTTCATGCATTTGGTACGCATCGGCCACTTTCATTACTCAAAATTATAACTAATAATTGTCTCTTCGCTAAAATTGGCACGTACTAATTCGGGTTCGCTTGCCTATATACAAACTATTGTCCTTAAATAATAAGCACAGACCAATTCGAGTCTGCCTGCTTCTCGTAACTTTAAGAAATATATAACAATTTTGAACAAGATATCTTGACTAAACTCGGCATTTACTGGTTTTACTATGCTCCTCATATAAATGCGAAATCCTCGATTTGCCTTTTCATACAACTTAATTTTGGACCGATCGTACCTATGGCAGCTATATGATATAGTGGTTCGATCTTAATAGGGTTTTAAATATATATGAGGAGCATAGTAAAACTAATAAATGCCGAGTTTGGTCGATATCTTAAAAAACATACAAAAACTTTCATACAAAAACTTAATTTTCGACCGATCATTCCAATGGCAGCTGTATGATATAGTGGTGCGATCTTAATAGGATTTTGCATATATGTGAGGAGCATAGTAAAACTAATAAATGCCGAGTTTGGTCAAGATATCTTGAAAAACAAAATGTTTTTTCATACAAAAACTTAATTTTCGACCGATCGTCCCCATGACAGCTATATGATATAGTGGTCCGATCTTAATAGGATTTTGACTATATATATGAGGAGTAAGTAAAACTAATAAATGCCGAGTTTGGTCAAGATATCTTGATAAGCAAAATGTTTTTTCATACAAAAACTTAATTTTCGACCGATCATTCCAATGGCAGCTATATGATATAGTGGTCCGATCTTAATAGGATTTTGCATATATATGATGAGTAAAGTAAAACTAATAAATGCGAAGTTTGGTCAAGATATCTTCAAAAACAATATATTTTTTCATACAAAAACTTAATTTTCGACCGATCATTCCTTTGGCAACTATATGATATAGTGTTCCGATCTTAATAGCATTTCGTTATAAATGAGGAGTAAAGTAAAAGTAATAAATTCCGAATTTGGTCAAGATATCTTGAAAAACAAAATGTTTCTTCATACCTAAACTTAAATTTCGACCGATCGTTCCTATGGCAGTTCTATGATTTGGTGGTCCCATCTGAATAGGATTTCGAATATATATGAGGAGTAAAGTAAAACTAATAAATGCCGACTTTGGTCAAGATATCTTGAAAAACAAATTGTTATTTCATACAAAAACTTAATTTTCGACCGATGGTTCCTTTGGCAGCTATATGATGTAGTGGTCCGATCCAGCTGGTTTTCACATATGTGCTTTGCAACAGAAGGAGGTACTTCTGCAAAGTTTCATAAAGATACCTTTAAAACTAAGGGACTAGTTCGCATAGAAACATACAGACGGACATGGCTAGATCGACTCGGCTATTGGTGCTGATTAAGAATATATATACTTTATGGTGTCGGAGATGTCTCCTTCTGAGCGTTACACATTTCACGACAAAATTATAATACCCTCTGCAAGGGTATAAAAATGTGTAACGCATAGATGGAGACATCTCCGACCCCGTAAAGTATATATATTCTTTATCAGGATCAACAATCGAGTCGATATAGCCATGTCCGTCTGTCTGTTTCTATGCGAACTAGTCCCTCAGTTTTAAAGCTATCTTTATGAAACTTTGCAGAGCTCCCTCTTTCTGTTGCACGCAGCACATATGTGAAAACCAGCTGAATCGGACCACTATATGATATAGCTGCCATAGGAACGATCGGTCGAAAATTAAGTTTTTGTATGAAAAAACATTTTGTTTATCAAGATATCTTGACCAAACTCGGCATTTACTATTTTCCCGGTACTTCTTAGATAATGGCAAAGCACTATGAGGATTATGAAAAGGTTGGGTCTGCAAGGGTATTAGATCTTTGGCGTGCTGAAGATATCCCTTCTATATCGTTTTAAGTAGTTTTGAGTTTGTAGTTTCGAACTTTTTAGTTCTTTGATTTTGCACTTTTATTTTTTTGCACTTAGTGTTTGTACTATGTACACTTAATTTAGTTTATAGTTTGTGATTGATTTTTGTTTGATTGATTTATTTATTTATTAATGGTCGACAACGAGTGTCTTCCCCATTATGCAATAGGTTATACAATAGATAATAGAATTATATGCTCAACGCCAGGTTAAAGAATACAATTTTCTAAATATCATCACCGACCGATGGAGATGTTTTATTTGCCAGTCCGGCGGCTGTGCCCCTTTTCACAGCTAATTTTGTCAAGGACGCTATTAGAGCCTACATCTAAGCAGAAGGTTGTAAGTAGGAAAAAAGTGATCTCAAGTGAAATAAAAAATAATCTTAATTTGCTATATTAATAAAGAAAATACAATATATAGGAAAAAAGAAAGTAAGAAAATTGCTAATAAAGTAAAGCAAGGTAAGTTAGATAAAGAGTGTTAAGTAGATAGGACAAAGAGAAAAGTAATGGGAAATCACCGACCCGGTGGGGGAAAATTTTTCAGCCTGTCCGGCTAGCTATGCCCCTGCTCATAGCTGGGAATGATCAGCGACTTCCCGAAGGTATCCTGAAAGCAACGATTTTGTTAGGGGTAGAGACAGTTCGGTAGAGAAAACGTGATGCAAACTATTATAATATTTACATAGCACGCGAAAAGGATTGTGCATAGCGTAGTCTGTTGTGCACGTAGATAGTAATAAGGGGCGATAATTTCTGGTTGGTTTAGCCGGAACAGAGAAGTGAAGACGCCCTAGCAGAAAAGCAGAATCTATGTCGCCAATAATCAACTTATGTAGAAGGACAACACCGAGAATTGTCCTACGGTTGGTTAACGACGGAAGGTTGAGAAGAAGCAGCCTGCTAGAGTAGCATGGCAACCGAAGATTAGGGTCCCAATATCAACCTCGCAAGTCGAAAAGCAGAAATTACTCTGAACAGATTCAATACGATCCTGGCTATTGTTATACTGTGGAGACCAGATGCAAGAGCAGTATTCAAGAATAGGGCGAACAAGAGAGATGTACAGAAGTTTTGTTATAAAAGGATCGTTAAACTCTTTAGGCCATCGTTTAATGAATCCAAGTACACCTTTTGCCTCATTAACGATGGTATCCATGTGAAGATTGAAACAGAGTTTAGAATCAAAAATAACGCCTAGATCCTTAACTGTTAGTGTACGTTGCAAAGGGATATTGTCGATTGTTTAACTGACAAGATAAGGTGTAGAACGGTTAAAAATTTATTTATTTATTAATGGTCGACAAAACGAGTGTCTTCCTCATTATTCAAAAGATTGTACAATAGAATTATATGCTAAAAACCTAGTTAAAGGATACAATTATCTAAATAGCATCACCGACCGATGAAGGTGTTTTATTTGCCAGTCCGGCCAGCTGTGCCCCTTTTCACAGCTAATTTTGTAAGTGACGCTATTAGAGCCTACATCAAAGCAGAAGGTTGTAAGTAGGAAAAAAGTGATCTCAAGTGAAATTAAAAATAATCTTAATTTGCTATATTAAGAAAGAAAATACAATATATAGGAAAAAAGAAAGAAAGAAAATTGTTAATAAAGTGAAGCAAGGTAAGTTACATAAAGAGTGTTAAGTAGATAGGACAAAGAGAAAAGTAATGGGAAATCACCGACCCGGTGGGGGAAAATTTTTCAGCCTGTCCGGCTAGCTATGCCCCTGCTCATAGCTGGGAATGGTCAGCGACTTCCCGAAGGTATCCTGAAAGCAACGATTTTATTAGGGGTAGAGACGGTTCGGTAGAGAAAACGTGATTACATAGCACGCGAATAGAATTGTGCATAGCGTAATCTGTTGTGCACGTAGATAGTAATAAGGGGCGATAATTTCTGGTTGGTCTAGCCGGAACAGAGAATTGAAGACGCCCTAGCAGAAAAGGATATATATATAAAGATACACTTTGAACAACTTAGATGCAATTGATTGGCCGAACACCAAAGCTGCATAGCGTTCAAATAGTGTTGTAGACGAGAATGATGTAGGGAATTATTGTATAATGGAAAAAGTTTGACATCGTCCGCATACATGAGCACACGGGCATGTGATATAACAGAGGGGAGATTATTTATAAAAAGAGTAAATAATAAAGGTCCAAAATGACTAGCTTGAGGAACACCAGAAGTAACGTGATCCCGTTTAGAGGTAGTCAGCCTCAGCATTACTCTTTGGATCCTACCTTTTAAATAAGAATTAATCCAATGCAAAATAGACGCAGGGAAACCTATTCGGTCAAGTTTAAAAAGTAAAATGTCATGGTGCACAGAGTCAAACGCCTTACTGAAGTCAGTGTAAATGACATCAGTTTGCATTTTCGAAAGGAAAGCATAATTTTCCAAGGAACTAAACTCAAGCAGATTGGTCGTAGTTGACCGATACTTAACGAATCCATGTTGAACAGGGGAAACAACTGATTTGCAGAAATGCTGCAAATTCGAAGTGATTAATTTTTCAAATAATTTAGGAATTAGCAATTAGGAAAGCGGACAGTTTTGCAATACCCCTATAATTTTGTATATCAGACTTCCCACCTTTCTTCTGAAGAGGAATGATATAAGATTCTTTCCAAAGAGATGGAAAGACAGAAGTTTCAAGGGATAGATTAAAAAGCTTTAGCAATGAATAAAAAAGGGAAGAACTACACTCCTTGAGTAGACAACTAGGAATATTGTCTGCCCAGGAGAGTAAGAAGATTTTAAAGAGTTTATAGCTAATAGGAGAGAGAAGTGTGAAATAATGGGAGGAGCTATAGAGCTACCGGAAGCGATAGTAAAAGTGTAAAAATTAGTATTAGGACAGAGTGAAGAGTAAGTTGATTGGAAAAAATTAGCAAAGAGGTTAGCAGAATCAGTGTCAATGCTAGCTTTATCCATCCCAAGAGACAAAGAAGATGGCAAATTTGAAGATATACGCTTCAAGTTTACAATATTATAAAACTGTCTGGGATTTTGGGCAAATTGCCTTTTACATAGCATTATAGCATTGAGAATTAAGAAGAAAGAAGTTTCACTTGGCTATGGAATATTTAACCAAGTCAGTAAACGAACCTGACTTTTTAAACTTTTTAAAATATTTAGGTCTTACATATTTTAGATGTGTTAATCTGGGAGTAAACCAGGCTGGTTTTGAAAAACTATAAGGAGGAATTGACTTGGCAATGCACACATGGGAGTATAGGGTAATATAAAAAAAATGTATGCAAGTATTCATATCAGTAATGAATAATTTCCTTTCCGAAAGCAACGGTGGGGCTTATTAGCTGATGAGCACGAAATGAGACGATTACATTTGAGCATTGCAATCTCGTAAGTAGGATGATATACATCCTCAGGAAGAGATAAAGGAAGGGACACATTAGAAATAAGGTAGTCGTTAACAAATGCAAGGTCAAGTGTTCTATTCAAATGATTAGAAATTGAATTGATTTGAAACAACGAACGATCAAACATGCAGTCTATAAAATCGTGCTGTGCTGATGGCACTAGATAACTAATATGTTTTATATAAACTTGAATGTCAGAAGAAGGAGGGACATAAGTGGCTTTAACGGCAATTAACACCCAACCACCTCGAGTCGGCCGATCATTTCTATGCAAAATGAAATTTTTCGAAAAAACCTCAAAATCAGGTTAAACTTAACCATGTTTCTAAAAATGCTATTATAACCGAACTCGTGAACAATCAATCGTGTGGAGACCAAAGTTTGGTATCCCAAATGGGAACATATCGTATGAAACATTTATTTTGAATGATGATATTTCACGAGGGGTGGAGAAATTAAATTTGGTTATTGACACGCTAGCAGAAGATTTGCTAGCAATATAGGCTGTCAATGACTCAGAAGTGGTTTCCGACGAAAGTCGAGACACAAAAACTTGCGTATAAGGGGCAACTACCGTTAAAGTAGGCGCTGATGGGGCTGTAGGTAATACACGAGTTAGAGGAGCTAAAGAGGCACAATTATTGTTTTTAACTATCTGGGCAAGATTGCGCGCAGGTCTACCTTTGCGGCAAGGAGCTCACGGGGCTGAGGCAGTTTAAAAAACTAGGACGGAATCAAGTACGGGGTCTACTAGGAGTACTACAGGGGTAGAAACAGGGGTAATTTGACAGTCGGTTGGAGAAGGCGATATAGACAAAATTGAGATACATCCAAGTTTCTCGGAAGGGACAAGAAACGCGTAGGTGTCTGAACAGATGTATAGGGCAATTGCAAAAGTTAAGGCTCCAATCGGCGATTTGTTGGTGACTCGAATTTGTATTTGCCAAGCAACTCAAAACTCTAGTCAAAATTACTCGAGAGTTGCTTAGCCACATTATTCAATTTAAGGAATTGATTTCTCACATACATGATTTCTCATTATACATACTGGAGAAATCAATTTGCATGTCGATGCATTCTGGGCACGACCAACGCATGCCGCCGCAGCTCTTCTTGGCAATTGCAGCGATACTGTCGCAATCTGGCCCAGTGAGACCTGCACATTTAGCATGCATCATATTCTCACACAGCCAGCAATTAACAATTTGCGGCAGTGCAGAATCATCAGCCTGCTTGAAGGTGCACGGTTTCCTACAGTACGACATAATTATTAAATGTGTATGCAAGTTGCGAGAGCGTAAAGCAAAACGAAAATGGTGCACAAGATAGAGCAGGTAAGCACTCAAAAAATATGTATTCGTACACAAACAAACTGTTTGGACCGAAAAGCAATAGAAATGAGAAAGAAAGGCTATCTTCGGCACTCCGTAATACCCTTGCAGATCCAACCTTTTCATAATGCCTATAGTGCTTTGCCCGTATCTAAGAAGCACAGGGAAAATAGTTAATGCCGAGTTTGTGCAAGATATCTTCATAAACAAAACAAAACAAAACAAAACAACAACTTAATTTTCGACCGATCGTTTCTATGGCAGCTAAAAGAAATCGTGGTCCGATCTTAAGAGGATTTCGCATATATATGAGGAGCATAATGAAACTAATAAATGCCGAGTTTGGTCAAGATATCTTGAAAAACAAAATGTTTTTTCATACAAAAACTTAATTTTCGACCGATCGTTCCTATGGCAGCTATATGATATAGTGGTCCGATCCTAAAAGGATTTCGCATATATATGAGGAGTAAATTAAAACTAATAGATGCCGAGGTTGGTCTAGAAATCTTGATAAACAAAATGTTTTTTCATACAAATTAATTTTCGACCGATCGTTCCTATTGCAGCTATATGATATAGTGGTCCGATCTTAATGGGATTTTTCATATGTATGAAGAGTAAAGTAAAACTAATAAATGTTGAGTTTGGTCAAGATATTTTGAAAAACAAAATGTTTTCTCATACAAAAACTTAATTTTCGACCGATCGTTCCTATGGCAGCTATATGATATAGTGGTCCGATCTTAAAAGGATTTCGCATATATATGAGGAGTAAATTAAAACTAATAGATGCCGAGGGTGGTCAAGAAATCTTGATAAACAAAATGTTTTTTCATACAAATTAATTTTCGACCGATCGTTCCTATTGCAGCTATATGATATAGTGTTCCGATCTTAATAGGATTTTGACTATATATATGAGGAGTAAGTAAAACTAATAAATGCCGAGTTTGGTCAAGATATCTTGAAAAACAAAATGTTTTTTCATAGAAAAACTTAATTTTCGACCGATCATTCCTATGGCAGCTATATGATATAGTGGTCCGATCCTAAAAGGATTTCGCATATATATGAGGAGTAAATTAAAACTAATAGATGCCGAGGTTGGTCTAGAAATCTTGATAAACAAAATGTTTTTTCATACAAATTAATTTTCGACCGATCGTTCCTATTGCAGCTATATGATATAGTGGTCCGATCTTAATGGGATTTTTCATATGTATGAGGAGTAAAGTAAAACTAATAAATGTCGAGTTTGGTCAAGATATTTTGAAAAACAAAATGTTTTCTCATACAAAAACTTAATTTTCGACCGATCGTTCCTATGGCAGCTTAATGATACAGTGGTCCGATCTAAATAGAATTTCGCATATATATGAGGAGTAAAGCAACACTAATAAATGCCGAGTTTGGTCAAGATATCTTAATAAAAAAAATTTTTTTTCATACAAAAACTTAATTTTCGACCGATCGTCCCCATGGCAGCTATATGATATAGTGGTCCGATCTTAATAGGATTTTGACTATATATATGAGGAGTAAGTAAAACTAATAAATGCCGAGTTTGGTCAAGATATCTTGAAAAACAAAATGTTTTTTCATAGAAAAACTTAATTTTCGACCGATCATTCCTATGGCAGCTATCTGATATAGTGGACCGATCTTAATAGGATTTTGCATATATATGATGAGTAAAGTAAAACCAATAAATGCCGAGTTTGGTCAAGATATCTTGAAAAACAAAATGTTTTTTCATACAAAAACTTAATTTTCGACCGATCGTTCCCCATAGCTATATGATATAGTGTTCCGATCTTAATAGGATTTTGCATATTTATGATGAGTAAAGTAAAAATAATAAATGCGAAGTTTGGTCAAGATATCTTCAAAAACAATATATTTTTTCATACAAAAACTTAATTTTCGACCGATCATTCCTTTGGCAACTATATGATATAGTGTTCCGATCTTAATAGCATTTCGTTATAAATGAGGAGTAAAGTAAAAGTAATAAATTCCGAATTTGGTCAAGATATCTTGAAAAACAAAATGTTTCTTCATACCTAAACTTAAATTTCGACCGATCGTTCCTATGGCAGTTCTATGATATGGTGGTCCCATCTGAATAGGATTTCGAATATATATGAGGAGTAAAGTAAAACTAATAAATGCCGACTTTGGTCAAGATATCTTGAAAAACAAATTGTTATTTCATACAAAAACTTAATTTTCGACCGATGGTTCCTTTGGCAGCTATATGATGTAGTGGTCCGATCCAGCTGGTTTTCACATATGTGCTGCGTGCAACAGAAAAAGGGAGCTCTGCAAAGTTTCAAAAAGATAGCTTTAAAACTGAGGGACTAGTTCGCATAGAAACATACAGACGGACATGGCTAGATCGACTCGGCTATTGGTGCTGATTAAGAATATATATACTTTATGGGGTCGGAGATGTCTCCTTCTGTGCGTTGCACATTTCACGACAAAATTATAATAACCTCTGCAAGGGTATAACGGCACGCAGCACATATGTGAAAACCAGCTGAATCGGACCACTATATGATATAGCTGCCATAGGAACGAACGGTCGAAAATTAAGTTTTTTTATGAAAAAACATTTTGTTTATCAAGATATCTTGACCAAACTCGGCATTTATTAGTTTTACTTAACTCCCCATATATATGCAAAATCCTATGAAGACCGGACCTCTAGGAACGATCGGTCGAAAATTAAGTTTTTGTATGAAAAAACATTTTGTTTATCCAGATATCTTCACCAAACTCGGCATTTATTAGTTTTACTTTACTCCTCATATATATGCAAAATCCGATTAAGATCGTACTACTATATCATATAGCTGCCATAGGAACGATCGGTCGAAAATTAAGTTTTGTATGAAAAAATATTTTGTTTTTTAAGATATCTTGACCAAACTCGGCATTTATTGGTTTTACTAAGCTCCTCATATATATGCAAAATCCTATTAAGATCGGACCACTATATCATATAGCTGCCATAGGAATGATCGGTCGAAAATTAAGTTTTTCTATAAAAAAAACATTTTGTTTTTCAAGATATCTTGACCAAACTCGGCATTTATTAGTTTTACTATGCTCCTCACATATATGCAAAATCCTCTTAAGATCGCACCACTATATCATATAGCTGCAATAGGAACGATCGGTCGAAAATTAAGTTGGTGTATGAAAAAACGTTTTGTTTATCAAGATATCTTGACCAAACTCGGCATTTACTATTTTCCCGGTACTTCTTAGATAATGGCAAAGCACTATGAGGATTATGAAAAGGTTGGGTCTGCAAGGGTATTAGATCTTTGGCGCGCTGAAGATATCCCTTCTATCTCGTTTTAAGTAGTTTTGAGTTTGTAGTTTCGAACTTTTTAGTTCTTTGATTTTGCACTTTTATTTTTTTGGACTTAGTGTTTGTACTATGCACACTTAATTTAGTTTATAGTTTGTAATTGATTTTTTATTGATTGATTGATTTATTTATTTATTAATGGTCGACAACGAGTGTCTTCCCCATTATGCAATAGGTTATACAATAGATAATAGAATTATATGCTCAACGCCAGGTTAAAGAATACAATTTTCTAAATATCATCACCGACCGATGGAGATGTTTTATTTGCCAGTCCGGCGGCTGTGCCCCTTTTCACAGCTAATTTTGTCAAGGACGCTATTAGAGCCTACATCTAAGCAGAAGGTTGTAAGTAGGAAAAAAGTGATCTCAAGTGAGAGTCAAGTGTTCTATTCAAATGACTAGAAATTGAATTGATTTGAAACAACGAACGATCAAGCATGCAGTCTATAAAATCGTGCTGTGCTGATGGCACTAGATAACTAATATGTTTTATATAAACTTGAATGTCAGAAGAAGGAGGGACATAAGTGGCTTTAACGGCAATTAACACCCAACCACCTCGAGTCGGCCGATCATTTCTATGCAAAATGAAATTTTTGGAAAAACTTGCGTATAAGGAGCAACTACCGTTAAAGTAGGCGCTGATGGGGCTGTAGGTAATACACGAGTTAGCGGAGCTAAAGAGGCACAATTGTTTTTAACTATCTGGGCAAGATTGCAGGCAGGTCTTTGCGGCAAGGAGCTCACGGGGCTGAGGCAGTTTAAGAAACTAGGACGGAATCAAGTACGGGGTCTACTAGGAGTACTACAGGGGTAGAAACAGGGGTAATTGGACAGTCGGTTGGAGAAGGCGATAAAGACAAAATTGAGATACATCCAAGTTTCTCGGAAGGGACAAGAAACGCGTAGGTGTCTGAACAGATGTATAGGGCAATTGCAAAAGTTAAGGCTCCAATCGGCGATTTGTTGGAGACTCGAATTTGTATTTGCCAAGCAACTCAAAACTCTAGTCAAAATTACTCGAGAGTTGCTTAGCCACATTATTCAATTTAAGGAATTGATTTCTCACATACATGATTTCTCATTATACATACTGGAGAAATCAATTTGCATGTCGATGCATTCTGGGCACGACCAACGCATGCCGCCGCAGCTCTTCTTGGCAATTGCAGCGATACTGTCGAAATCTGGCCCAGTGAGACCTGCACATTTAGCATGCATCATATTCTCACACAGCCAGCAATTAACAATTTGCGGCAGTGCAGAATCATCAGCCTGCTTTAACGTGCACGGTTTCCTACAGTACGACATAATTATTAAATGTGTATGCAAGTTGCGAGAGCGTAAAGCAAAACGAAAATGGTGCACAAGATAGAGCAGGTAAGCACTCAAAAAATAAGTATTCGTACACAAACAAATTGTTTGGAGCGAAAAGCAATAGAAACGAGAAAGAAAGGCTATCTTCGGCACTCCGTAATACCTTTGCAGATCCAACCTTTTCATAATGCCTATAGTGCTTTGCCCGTATCTAAGAAGCACAGGGAAAATAGTTAATGCCGAGTTTGTGCAAGATATCTTCATAAACAAAACAAAACAAAACAAAACAAAACAACAACTTAATTTTCGACCGATCATTCCTATGGCAGCTATGTGATATAGTGGACCGATCTTAATAGGATTCTGCATATATATGATGAGTAAAGTAAAACCAATAAATGCCGAGTTTGGTCAAGATATCTTGAAAAACAAAATGTTTTTTCATACAAAAACTTAATTTTCGACCGATCGTTCCTATGGCAGCTATATGATATAGTGTTCCGATCTTAATAGGATTTTGCATATATATGAGGAGTAAATTAAAACTAATAGATGCCGAGGTTGGCCTAGAAATCTTGATAAACAAAATGTTTTTTCATACAAAAACTTAATTTTCGACCGATCATTCCTTTGGCACCTATATGATATAGTGTTCCGATCTTAATAGCATTTCGTTATAAATGAGGAGTAAAGTAAAAGTAATAAATTCCGAATTTGGTCAAGATATCTTGAAAAACAAAATGTTTCTTCATACCTAAACTTAAATTTCGACCGATCGTTCCTATGGCAGTTCTATGATATGGTGGTCCCATCTGAATAGGATTTCGAATATATATGAGGAGTAAAGTAAAACTAATAAATGCAGACTTTGGTCAAGATATCTTGAAAAACAAATTGTTATTTCATACAAAAACTTAATTTTCGACCGATGGTTCCTTTGGCAGCTATATGATGTAGTGGTCCGATCCAGCTGGTTTTCACATATGTGCTGCGTGCAACAGAAAAAGGGAGCTCTGCAAAGTTTCATAAAGATAGCTTTAAAACTGAGGGACTAGTTCGCATAGAAACAGACAGACGGACATGGCTAGATCGACTCGGCTATTGGTGCTGATTAAGAATATATAGTGACATATCCATAGTCGCACCCACCCTTTAACATAACTTAGCACATAAGCATAAGTACAATTATAAACATTTCTAATATTGTAAACAAAGAGCCTGGTGATAACATCGACATTGGTCAAGATCAAACTGTCCCCCTTTGGTAGACATAAACAATTCACCCTAAATATCACGCCACTGTCAATGTTCCCATCAGAGTACTATCCCACGCATAATTGCTGACGCAGCTCAAACTTCACTCAATTTTGACTCAAACTCTCTCAAAGCGAAGTTTGCTAAGCGACCGCAACAGTTAGATAAATCAGTTCATATTCGGGAAGCAAATCTGAATGTACTCAACAAAAGTAGCCGTTAAGTGAAAATAATAAATTGAAATATATTTTTTTATAGTAACCTAACGTGTAAAACTTAATTGGCGCAGCCGGTAGGATACGTCGGGAAAAAGTTAAGATCGCTAAAGGATAATTAATTCCCAGATCTAACGCACAATCGCGACCGAAAGTGTTGTCGGAGTGTAATAAAAATTTTCTCGAATACGTATCCGCACAAGAACCTTCGGGTCACTAGTAGCTTAATAATATTGACCCTTTGGGCAATAAAGCTACTACAGTTAATAACGACTGGCTTTGCATATCGTTTGATCCCTGCAATACGTTATTACTGAGTCTTTTTAAGACACACACACAAAACAAAAAAAAAACATTTAACCAATAATCCATCACAAACTTTAACCTAAAATAAAAGTGCAAAATCAAAGAACAATAAAGTTCAAACCTACAAACTCAAAACTATTCAAAAAAAAGTGTATTACACCAAGATGACAATGGAATTATCAGAACAACACCTCAACCAGGCCCTTTCACAACTTAGACAGGTGCCAAGCTTTGACGGATCAACGGATCAACTAAACGCCTTCATTAAAAGGATAGATTACATCCTACACCTGTATCCAACCCGAGATGTTAGACAACATAGCATCTTATACGGAGCCATCGAATTGCAAGTCACAGGAGATGCTCAGAGAATATCACAAAGGACAGCAGCCAACACTTGGCAGGAGCTGAGAAACGCATTGATTGAAGAATACAAAGTGCAGACACCATTTGAAGAACTCCTTCGACGCTTATACAACACGAATTACCAAGGAAACGTCCGTAAGTTCATCGAGGAGCTCGAGAATAAATCTTTTGTTATATTAAATAAGTTAGCACTAGAAAATATACCTAGCAATACAACCCTTTATACAAATGCTATGAATAACACAATCAAAGATGTTATTACAAAAAAATTACCAGATAGGCTTTTCATGATGTTAGCCAGACACGACATTACGTCGACACAAAAACTAAAGCAAGTAGCTCAAAGAGAGGGATTATATGAAAATAGCGTTACTGAAAAACCTAAAAATAATAATGTTCAGGGAAATCCAAATAACAATCGTAGGAACATGGGAAATTATCAGCAAAATGCTAACCCAACCACCATTTCAAGTGGTTATTCCAACACAAATCAGAGTTATCACGCACAAAATAAACAGCACAATAAGTCCGAAGACAATCAGAAAGCTCACCACGAGTTCCAACAGAAATTAAGTCAAGGTAGATACCAAAATCCCTTAAACTACCAAAATCAGTCCCATTCACGCTTGAATGCACCAAACCCTCCGACTAAACGTCAAAGAGATAGTAACAGTGGGCAGATGAAAATGGATACATCCGAAAATTTTCATCAGCAAGCCTCGGAACAAACAGAAGAAATCCATTCATAAAATTGATTATGAATGACGAAGTTCTAAAATGTGTCATCGACACAGGTTCAACCATAAATCTAATGAAAACAAACCGCTTAAATTTTCCAGTTTACAACGAAACATTAAAGGTTCACACCATAAATGGTGTTATTGAATTAAAACAAAGTATACGCTTAGGAGCAAGCAAAATTTGTCCGAGCAAACAAAAATTCTATATTCACGACTTCTCAGAGCATTATGATGTTCTGATTGGGAGAGAATACCTTGAGGCATGTCAAGCAAAAATAGACTATGCACAAGGATCCGTAACCTTAGGAGAATTTAACTTTTGTTTTAGATATAACGACGAAGAGGTCGAAGAGGACATGACCGCACAAGAGTGCCTTGATCCACCCTCAACAGAGGACAGACCATTTAACTTCGCTATTAATAATGAATTAATAGAAAACAATGAGTTTAGGCTAGAGGAACGATCGGTCGAAAATTAAGTTTTTGTATGAAAAAACATTTTGTTTATCCAGATATCTTCACCAAACTCGGCATTTATTAGTTTTACTTTACTCCTCATATATATGCAAAATCCGATTAAGATCGTACTACTATATCATATAGCTGCCATAGGAACGATCGGTCGAAAATTAAGTTTTGTATGAAAAAATATTTTGTTTTTTAAGATATCTTGACCAAACTCGGCATTTATTGGGTTTACTAAGCTCCTCATATATATGCAAAATCCTATTAAGATCGGACCACTATATCATATAGCTGCCATAGGAATGATCGGTCGAAAATTAAGTTTTTCTATGAAAAAAACATTTTGTTTTTCAAGATATCTTGACCAAACTCGGCATTTATTAGTTTTACTATGCTCCTCACATATATGCAAAATCCTATTAAGATCGCACCACTATATCATATAGCTGCAATAGGAACGATCGGTCGAAAATTAAGTTGGTGTATGAAAAAACGTTTTGTTTATCAAGATATCTTGACCAAACTCGGCATTTACTATTTTCCCGGTACTTCTTAGATAATGGCAAAGCACTATGAGGATTATGAAAAGGTTGGGTCTGCAAGGGTGTTAGATCTTTGGCGCGCTGAAGATATCCCTTCTATCTCGTTTTAAGTAGTTTTGAGTTTGTAGTTTCGAACTTTTTAGTTCTTTGATTTTGCACTTTTATTTTTTTGGACTTAGTGTTTGTACTATGCACACTTAATTTAGTTTATAGTTTGTAATTGATTTTTTATTGATTGATTGATTTATTTATTTATTAATGGTCGACAACGAGTGTCTTCCCCATTATGCAATAGGTTATACAATAGATAATAGAATTATATGCTCAACGCCAGGTTAAAGAATACAATTTTCTAAATATCATCACCGACCGATGGAGATGTTTTATTTGCCAGTCCGGCGGCTGTGCCCCTTTTCACAGCTAATTTTGTCAAGGACGCTATTAGAGCCTACATCTAAGCAGAAGGTTGTAAGTAGGAAAAAAGTGATCTCAAGTGAGAGTCAAGTGTTCTATTCAAATGACTAGAAATTGAATTGATTTGAAACAACGAACGATCAAGCATGCAGTCTATAAAATCGTGCTGTGCTGATGGCACTAGATAACTAATATGTTTTATATAAACTTGAATGTCAGAAGAAGGAGGGACATAAGTGGCTTTAACGGCAATTAACACCCAACCACCTCGAGTCGGCCGATCATTTCTATGCAAAATGAAATTTTTGGAAAAACTTGCGTATAAGGAGCAACTACCGTTAAAGTAGGCGCTGATGGGGCTGTAGGTAATACACGAGTTAGCGGAGCTAAAGAGGCACAATTGTTTTTAACTATCTGGGCAAGATTGCAGGCAGGTCTTTGCGGCAAGGAGCTCACGGGGCTGAGGCAGTTTAAGAAACTAGGACGGAATCAAGTACGGGGTCTACTAGGAGTACTACAGGGGTAGAAACAGGGGTAATTGGACAGTCGGTTGGAGAAGGCGATAAAGACAAAATTGAGATACATCCAAGTTTTTCGGAAGGGACAAGAAACGCGTAGGTGTCTGAACAGATGTATAGGGCAATTGCAAAAGTTAAGGCTCCAATCGGCGATTTGTTGGAGACTCGAATTTGTATTTGCCAAGCAACTCAAAACTCTAGTCAAAATTACTCGAGAGTTGCTTAGCCACATTATTCAATTTAAGGAATTGATTTCTCACATACATGATTTCTCATTATACATACTGGAGAAATCAATTTGCATGTCGATGCATTCTGGGCACGACCAACGCATGCCGCCGCAGCTCTTCTTGGCAATTGCAGCGATACTGTCGAAATCTGGCCCAGTGAGACCTGCACATTTAGCATGCATCATATTCTCACACAGCCAGCAATTAACAATTTGCGGCAGTGCAGAATCATCAGCCTGCTTTAACGTGCACGGTTTCCTACAGTACGACATAATTATTAAATGTGTATGCAAGTTGCGAGAGCGTAAAGCAAAACGAAAATGGTGCACAAGATAGAGCAGGTAAGCACTCAAAAAATAAGTATTCGTACACAAACAAATTGTTTGGAGCGAAAAGCAATAGAAACGAGAAAGAAAGGCTATCTTCGGCACTCCGTAATACCTTTGCAGATCCAACCTTTTCATAATGCCTATAGTGCTTTGCCCGTATCTAAGAAGCACAGGGAAAATAGTTAATGCCGAGTTTGTGCAAGATATCTTCATAAACAAAACAAAACAAAACAAAACAAAACAACAACTTAATTTTCGACCGATCATTCCTATGGCAGCTATGTGATATAGTGGACCGATCTTAATAGGATTCTGCATATATATGATGAGTAAAGTAAAACCAATAAATGCCGAGTTTGGTCAAGATATCTTGAAAAACAAAATGTTTTTTCATACAAAAACTTAATTTTCGACCGATCGTTCCTATGGCAGCTATATGATATAGTGTTCCGATCTTAATAGGATTTTGCATATATATGAGGAGTAAATTAAAACTAATAGATGCCGAGGTTGGCCTAGAAATCTTGATAAACAAAATGTTTTTTCATACAAAAACTTAATTTTCGACCGATCATTCCTTTGGCACCTATATGATATAGTGTTCCGATCTTAATAGCATTTCGTTATAAATGAGGAGTAAAGTAAAAGTAATAAATTCCGAATTTGGTCAAGATATCTTGAAAAACAAAATGTTTCTTCATACCTAAACTTAAATTTCGACCGATCGTTCCTATGGCAGTTCTATGATATGGTGGTCCCATCTGAATAGGATTTCGAATATATATGAGGAGTAAAGTAAAACTAATAAATGCAGACTTTGGTCAAGATATCTTGAAAAACAAATTGTTATTTCATACAAAAACTTAATTTTCGACCGATGGTTCCTTTGGCAGCTATATGATGTAGTGGTCCGATCCAGCTGGATTTCACATATGTGCTGCGTGCAACAGAAAAAGGGAGCTCTGCAAAGTTTCATAAAGATAGCTTTAAAACTGAGGGACTAGTTCGCATAGAAACAGACAGACGGACATGGCTAGATCGACTCGGCTATTGGTGCTGATTAAGAATATATAGTGACATATCCATAGTCGCACCCACCCTTTAACATAACTTAGCACATAAGCATAAGTACAATTATAAACATTTCTAATATTGTAAACAAAGAGCCTGGTGATAACATCGACATTGGTCAAGATCAAACTGTCCCCCTTTGGTAGACATAAACAATTCACCCTAAATATCACGCCACTGTCAATGTTCCCATCAGAGTACTATCCCACGCATAATTGCTGACGCAGCTCAAACTTCACTCAATTTTGACTCAAACTCTCTCAAAGCGAAGTTTGCTAAGCGACCGCAACAGTTAGATAAATCAGTTCATATTCGGGAAGCAAATCTGAATGTACTCAACAAAAGTAGCCGTTAAGTGAAAATAATAAATTGAAATATATTTTTTTATAGTAACCTAACGTGTAAAACTTAATTGGCGCAGCCGGTAGGATACGTCGGGAAAAAGTTAAGATCGCTAAAGGATAATTAATTCCCAGATCTAACGCACAATCGCGACCGAGTGTTGTCGGAGTGTAATAAAAATTTTCTCGAATACGTATCCGCACAAGAACCTTCGGGTCACTAGTAGCTTAATAATATTGACCCTTTGGGCAATAAAGCTACTACAGTTAATAACGACTGGCTTTGCATATCGTTTGATCCCTGCAATACGTTATTACTGAGTCTTTTTAAGACACACACACAAAACAAAAAAAAAACATTTAACCAATAATCCATCACAAACTTTAACCTAAAATAAAAGTGCAAAATCAAAGAACAATAAAGTTCAAACCTACAAACTCAAAACTATTCAAAAAAAAGTGTATTACACCAAGATGACAATGGAATTATCAGAACAACACCTCAACCAGGCCCTTTCACAACTTAGACAGGTGCCAAGCTTTGACGGATCAACGGATCAACTAAACGCCTTCATTAAAAGGATAGATTACATCCTACACCTGTATCCAACCCGAGATGTTAGACAACATAGCATCTTATACGGAGCCATCGAATTGCAAGTCACAGGAGATGCTCAGAGAATATCACAAAGGACAGCAGCCAACACTTGGCAGGAGCTGAGAAACGCATTGATTGAAGAATACAAAGTGCAGACACCATTTGAAGAACTCCTTCGACGCTTATACAACACGAATTACCAAGGAAACGTCCGTAAGTTCATCGAGGAGCTCGAGAATAAATCTTTTGTTATATTAAATAAGTTAGCACTAGAAAATATACCTAGCAATACAACCCTTTATACAAATGCTATGAATAACACAATCAAAGATGTTATTACAAAAAAATTACCAGATAGGCTTTTCATGATGTTAGCCAGACACGACATTACGTCGACACAAAAACTAAAGCAAGTAGCTCAAAGAGAGGGATTATATGAAAATAGCGTTTCTGAAAAACCTAAAAATAATAATGTTCAGGGAAATCCAAATAACAATCGTAGGAACATGGGAAATTATCAGCAAAATGCTAACCCAACCACCATTTCAAGTGGTTATTCCAACACAAATCAGAGTTATCACGCACAAAATAAACAGCACAATAAGTCCGAAGACAATCAGAAAGCTCACCACGAGTTCCAACAGAAATTAAGTCAAGGTAGATACCAAAATCCCTTAAACTACCAAAATCAGTCCCATTCACGCTTGAATGCACCAAACCCTCCGACTAAACGTCAAAGAGATAGTAACAGTGGGCAGATGAAAATGGATACATCCGAAAATTTTCATCAGCAAGCCTCGGAACAAACAGAAGAAATCCATTCATAAAATTGATTATGAATGACGAAGTTCTAAAATGTGTCATCGACACAGGTTCAACCATAAATCTAATGAAAACAAACCGCTTAAATTTTCCAGTTTACAACGAAACATTAAAGGTTCACACCATAAATGGTGTTATTGAATTAAAACAAAGTATACGCTTAGGAGCAAGCAAAATTTGTCCGAGCAAACAAAAATTCTATATTCACGACTTCTCAGAGCATTATGATGTTCTGATTGGGAGAGAATACCTTGAGGCATGTCAAGCAAAAATAGACTATGCACAAGGATCCGTAACCTTAGGAGAATTTAACTTTTGTTTTAGATATAACGACGAAGAGGTCGAAGAGGACATGACCGCACAAGAGTGCCTTGATCCACCCTCAACAGAGGACAGACCATTTAACTTCGCTATTAATAATGAATTAATAGAAAACAATGAGTTTAGGCTAGAGCACCTAAACTCAGAAGAAAAAGAAAAAATAAAAAAAGTTTTACATGAATTTCGTGATATCCAGTACCATGAAGGTGACAATTTGACTTTCACTAGTACAATTAAACACAAACAAAACATGACGACCCAATTTACAAGCGTCCATACAAATATCCTCAAATATACGATGAGGAAGTAAATAAACAAATAAGCGATATGATAAAACAAAATATCATACGTAAATCCAAATCCCCTTACTGCTCACCAGTAATAATCGTTCCAAAGAAAAACGATGCATCTGGAAAGCAAAAATTCCGGTTAGTCATAGATTACCGCAATCTCAATGAACTAACTATTAATGATAAATACCCTATCCCGATCATGGATGAAATATTAGACAAACTTGGAAAATGTCAATATTTCACAACCATTGATCTAGCCAAAGGCTTCCTCAAATCCAAATGGATCCTGGTTCAATACCCAAGACCGCATTTTCGACTAAACATGGCCATTACGAGTACACTCGCATGCCATTCGGTCTTAAGAATGCACCTGCAACGTTCCAACGTTGTATGAACAATCTCTTAGAAGATTTAATTTTTAAGGATTGTCTGGTCTACTTAGACGACATTATTATTTTTTCCACTTCATTGGAGGAACACATTTTGTCGCTACAAAAGGTATTTAAGAAGCTTAGAGAAGCTAACTTAAAACTACAGTTGGATAAATGCGAGTTTATGAGAAAAGAAACTGAATTTCTCGGTCACATCATCACAACTGAGGGTATAAAACCAAATCCCAACAAGATACAAGCAATTGTCAAATTCCCAATTCCAAAAACCCCAAAAGAAATTAAATCATTTCTAGGATTATGTGGTTTCTATAGGAAATTTATACCAAATTTCGCTAATATAGTAAAACCATTAACACTTAAATTAAAAAAGGGAGCAAAAATCAATATAAAAGACAGAGACTACGAACTAGCGTTTGAAAAGCTAAAAGTACTCATAACATCCGACCCAATTTTAATATACCCTAACTTCGAAAAACCATTTTCATTAACTACAGACGCGAGTAATATGGCAATAGGGGCCGTCCTTTCGCAAGAGCATAAGCCTATATGCTATGCAAGTAGAACTCTCAACGAGCATGAGTTAAATTATTCAACGATTGAAAAAGAATTATTAGCAATCGTTTGGGCCACTAAATACTTTAGGTCCTATCTCTTTGGTCGACAATTTCAAATCCTTAGTGATCACAGACCACTCGTCTGGTTAAATAATATGAAAGAACCTAACATGAAATTACAAAGGTGGAAGATCAAGCTAAATGAGTTTGATTTCCAAATTAAATACGTCCCAGGAAAAGAAAATTATGTGGCAGATGCTCTGTCCAGAATTCAATTAAACGAAAACTTCTTAGGCGAAGATACAATTAGCACAAGAGCAACAATACATAGTGCTCAAGAAGACAACAGTAACCATTTACAAATCACAGAAAGACCACTTAATTATTATAATCGACAAATAGAATTTGAAAAAGGAAACGAGAACGAAACAAAAGTTACGAATTACTTTCACAAAACCAACATAAAAATTACGTACAAAGACATGACTAATACGCATGCCAAAGAATTAATAAAAGAATACTTATGCACAAAGAAAAGTGTGCTATACTTCCACAACGAAGCAGATTTTCCAATTTTTCAAGAAGCCTACTTAGAAATAATAAGTCCGAATAATTCAACAAAGGCAATGAAAACTAGTACAAAATTAATAGACCTTCAAACATACGCAGAATTCAAAGAATTAATATTAAAAAAGCACAAAGAATTATTACATCCAGGAATTGAAAAAACTATCAATTGGTTCAAAGAAACCCACTATTTCCCAGATTATCAAAATTTAATTCAAAATCTAATAAATGAATGTGAGATTTGCAACATCGCAAAAACAGAACACAGAGATACAAAATTAACTTTCGAAATAACTCCAGAAATCGCTAATATCCGAGAAAAATATGTAATGGATTTTTACATAGTAGGAGATAAACAATTTTTATCTTGCATTGATATCTATTCAAAATTTGCATCATTAATAGAAATAAAAAGTAGAGACTGGCTAGAAACCAAACGAGCTATATTACAAGTGTTCAACCAAATGGGTAAACCCATCGAAATAAAGGCAGACAAAGACTCAGCTTTTATGTGCACAGCTTTACAATTATGGCTAAAATCAGAAGCAGTAAATATTAATATAACCACTAGTAAAAATGGTATATCCGACGTAGAACGATTTCATAAGACAGTTAACGAAAAACTAAGAATCATTAACAGCGACTCAGACGTCGAAAATAAACTTACAAAATTTGAAACTATACTCTACACGTACAATCATAAAACAAAGCACAAAACGACTAACAGAACACCAGCGGACATATTCATATATGCAGGTACACCAGAGTATGACACTCAAGCTAATAAAGAAAAACTAATAAATAACCTCAACAAAAAACGAACAAATTATGAAATTGACACTAGATACAAACACTCACCATTAGTTAAATCGAAGACGACAACCCCGTTCAAGAAAACAGGAGAACTAAGACAAATCGACGACAAACATTTTAAGGAAACTAACAGAGGCAGGAAAATAACACATTACAAAACCAAATTCAAAAAGAAAAAGAAGACTAATCAAAGCATATATAACAATTACAGGTCAACAACAGACAGCGATCAAAACATACAAGCACCAGCTTAAATTAATTATTATAATATTACTATCAATAACTGTAAACCATATAAATGCACAGAGTATTGAAATTAATCCTATCAAAGCCCATAACGGATATCTCATATTTAAAACAGGAACCATAGACATTCCGACAGATTACGAATTCCACTGTTTAACGGTTAATATAACAAAAACCGAAGAAACTTTTAACAATTTAATTGAACAAAGTAAAGAATTCAATAACCTTATACAAATCGAATACCTAGTAGAAAAATTAAACAGAGAAATAAACGGCTTAAAAATAGCCAAACGCAGCAAAAGAGGTTTAGTTAACATAGTAGGAACAGCATATAAATACTTATTTGGAACATTAGATCAAGAAGACAAAGCAGAAATTGAACAAAAAATAAGCAACTTAGCAGAAAACTGCGTTCAGGTTAACGAATTAAATTACATAATAGAAGCTATAAACAAAGGAATAGAAATCATGAACGAACTAGATCAAGAGAAACAAAAAGGAAAGAAATTAGATATCCTTATATTTAACTTACAACACTTTACAGAATATATAGAAGACATTGAGATGGGAATGCAGCTCACAAGATTAGGAATTTTTAACCCAAAATTACTAAAACATGACTATTTGTTGCATGTTAATTCTGAGAAATTGTTGAATACAAAAACTTCCACTTGGTTTAAATCAGATACAAACGAAATACTGATAATATCCCATATTCCTCGAGAAATAATAAAAAGCCCGGTATTCGAAATAATTCCATACCCGGATGAAAATAATAATATTTTGACAGAAATAGCTCATGAAAAATATTTTACCCAAGATAAAAAAGTTTATAGCAAAGAAACGAAAACATTAATTAATAATGAATGTTTAACAGGAATTTTAAACCAAATAACATCAGAATGTAGTTATACTAAAATTTTGCAAAATTTTCAAATCAACTACATAGAACCAAATATAATTTTAACTTGGAATTTACCAAAAACTATATTAAATCATAATTGTATAAATAACGAAATAACAATAGAAGGAAACAATATAATAAAAATCTTTAATTGTTCACTGCAAATTAATGAAATTTCAATTTCAAACAATATGTTAGATTATACTCAAAGCATTTACGTAAGCAATGATGTTATAAAATTAGAACCACTTTCGTTTGTACAAACGAAACAAATTATAAATGCACATACAAAATTTAACAATGTATTCCAGATAATTACAATAACTATATTTGTAATCATATTAATAAGTTTAACACTGTATTTGACATATAAGTTCAAAAGCATACCTAAGAAATTAATTATAAAATATAAAAAACCCAAAGTAGAAGAAACACCTACAATAATAGGAGATATACCAATTGTAAAAGAAGAAAATGTTACACTATATCCAAACTTAAACACCTGAGGACGGGCACTTTTCTAATGGTTGGGGGAGTGACATATCCATAGTCGCACCCACCCTTTAACATAACTTAGCACATAAGCATAAGTACAATTATAAACATTTCTAATATTGTAAACAAAGAGCCTGGTGATAACATCGACATTGGTCAAGATCAAACTGTCCCCCTTTGGTAGACATAAACAATTCACCCTAAATATCACGCCACTGTCAATGTTCCCATCAGAGTACTATCCCACGCATAATTGCTGACGCAGCTCAAACTTCACTCAATTTTGACTCAAACTCTCTCAAAGCGAAGTTTGCTAAGCGACCGCAACAGTTAGATAAATCAGTTCATATTCGGGAAGCAAATCTGAATGTACTCAACAAAAGTAGCCGTTAAGTGAAAATAATAAATTGAAATATATTTTTTTATAGTAACCTAACGTGTAAAACTTAATTATATATACTTTATGGTGTCGGAGATGTCTCCTTCTGTGCGTTACACATTTCACGACAAAATTATAATACCCTCTGCAAGGGTATAAAAATGTGTAACGCATAGATGGAGACATCTCCGACCCCGTAAAGTATATATATTCTTAATCAGCATCAACAGCCGAGTCGATATAGCCATGTCCGTCTGTCTGTTTCTATGCGAACTAGTCCCTCAGTTTTAAAGCTATCTTTATGAAACTTTGCAGAGCTCCCTCTTTCTGTTGCACGCAGCACATATGTGAAAACCAGCTGAATCGGACCACTATATGATATAGCTGCCATAGGAACGATCGGTCGAAAATTAAGTTTTTGTATGAAAAAACATTTTGTTTATCAAGATATCTTGACCAAACTCGGAATTTACTATTTTCCCGGTACTTCTTAGATAATGGCAAAGCACTATGAGGATTATGAAAAGGTTGGGTCTGCAAGGGTATTAGCTCTTTGGCGTGCTGAAGATATCCCTTCTATCTCGTTTTAAGTAGTTTTGAGTTTGTAGTTTCGAACTTTTTAGTTCTTTGATTTTGCACTTTTATTTTTTTGGATTTAGTGTTTGTACTATGCACACTTAATTTAGTTTATAGTTTGTAATTGATTTTTGTTTGATTGATTGATTTATTTATATGTTAATGGTCGACAACGAGTGTCTTCCCCATTATGCAATAGGATATACAATAGATAATAGAATTATATGCTCAATGCCAGGTAAAGAATACAATTTTCTAAATAGCATCACCGACCGATGGAGATGTTTTATTTGCCAGTCCGGCGGCTGTGCCTCTTTTCACAGCTAATTTTGTCAAGGACGCTATTAGAGCCTACATCTAAGCAGAAGGTTGTAAGTAGGAAAAAAGTGATCTCAAGTGAAATAAAAAATAATCTTAATTTGCTATATTAAGAAAGAAAATACAATAAATAGGAAAAAAGAAAGTAAGAAAATTGCTAATAAAGTAAAGCAAGGTAAGTTACATAAAGAGTGTTAAGTAGATAGGACAAAGAGAAAAGTAATGGGAAATCACCGACCCGGTGGGGGAAAATTTTTCAGCCTGTCCGGCTAGCTATGCCCCTGCTCATAGCTGGGAATGGTCAGCGACTTCCCGAAGGTATCCTGAAAGCAACGATTTTATTAGGGGTAGAGACAGTTCGGTAGAGAAAACGTGATTACATAGCACGCGAAAAGAATTGTGCATAGCGTAATCTGTTGTGCACGTAGATAGTAATAAGGGGCGATAATTTCTGGTTGGTCTAGCCGGAACAGAGAATTGAAGACGCCCTAGCAGAAAAGGATATATATATAAAGATACACTTTGAACAACTTAGATGCAATTGATTGGCCGAACACCAAAGCTGCATAGCGTTCAAATAGTGTTGTAGACGAGAATGATGTAGGGAATTATTGTATAATGGAAAAAGTTTGACATCGTCCGCATACATGAGCACACGGGCATGTGATATAACAGAGGGGAGATTATTTATAAAAAGAGTAAATAGTAAAGGTCCAAAATGACTACCTTGAGGAACACCAGAAGTAACGTGATCCCGTTTAGAGGTAGTCAGCCTCAGCATTACTCTTTGGATCCTACCTTTTAAATAAGAATTAATCCAATGCAAAATAGACGCAGGGAAACCTATTCGGTCAAGTTTAAAAAGTAAAATGTCATGGAGCACAGAGTCAAACGCCTTACTGAAGTCAGTGTAAATGACATCAGTTTGCATTTTCGAAAGGAAAGCATAATTTTCCAAGGAACTAAACTCAAGCAGATTGGCGTAGTTGACCGATACTTTACGAATCCATGTTGAACAGGGGAAACAACTGATTTGCAGAAATGCTGCAAATTCGAAGTGATTAATTTTTCAAATAATTTAGGAATTAGCAATTAGGAAAGCGGACAGTTTTGCAATACCCCTATAATTTTGTATATCAGACTTCCCACCTTTCTTCTGAAGAGGAATGATATAAGATTCTTTCCAAAGGGATGGAAAGACAGAAATTTCAAGGGATAGATTAAAATGCTTTAGCAATGAATAAAGAAGGGAAGAACTCCACTCCTTGAGTAGACAACTAGGAATATTGTCTGCCCAGGAGAGTAAGAAGATTTTAAAGAGTTTATAGCTAATAGGAGAGAGAAGTGTGAAATAATGGGAGGAGCTATAGAGCTACCGGAAGCGATAGTAAAAGTGTAAAAATTAGTATTAGGACAGAGTGAAGAGTAAGTTGATTGGAAAAAATTAGCAAAGAGGTTAGCAGAATCAGTGTCAATGCTAGCTTTATCCATCCCAAGAGACAAAGAAGATGGCAAATTTGAAGATATACGCTTCAAGTTTACAATATTATAAAACTGTCTGGGATTTTGGGCAAATTGCCTTTTACATAGCATTATACCACTGAGAATTAAGAAGAAAGAAGTTTCACTTGGCTATGGAATATTTAACCAAGTCAGTAAACGAACCAGACTTTTTAAACTTTTTAAAATATTTAGGTCTTACATGTTTTAGATGTGTTAATCTGGGAGTAAACCAGGCTGGTTTTGAAAAACTATAAGGAGGAATTGACTTGGCAATGCACACATGGGAGTATAGGGTAATATAAAAAAAATGTATGCAAGTATTCATATCAGTAATGAATAATTTCCTTTCCGAAAGCAACGGTGGGGCTTATTAGCTGATGAGCACGAAATGAGACGATTACATTTGAGCATTGCAATCTCGTAAGTAGGATGATATACATCCTTAGGAAGAGATAAAGGAAGGGACACATTAGAAATAAGGTAGTCGTTAACAAATGCAAGGTCAAGTGTTCTATTCAAATGATTAGAAATTGAATTGATTTGAAACAACGAACGATCAACCATGCAGTCTATAAAATCGTGCTGTGCTGATGGCACTAGATAACTAATATGTTTTATAGAAACTTGAATGTCAGAAGAAGGAGGGACATAAGTGGCTTTAACGGCAATTAACACCCAACCACCTCGAGTCGGCCGATCATTTCTATGCAAAATGAAATTTTTCGAAAAAACCTCAAAATCAGGTTAAATTTAAAAATGCTATTATAACCGAACTCGTGAACAATCAATCGTGTGGAGACCAAAGTTTGGTATCCCAAATGGGAACATATCGTATGAAACATTTATTTTGAATGATGATATTTCACGAGGGGTGGAGAAATTAAATTTGGTTATTGACACGCTAGCAGAAGATTTGTTAGCAATATAGGCTGTCAATGACTCAGAAGTGGTTTCCGACGAAAGTCGAGACACAAAAACTTGCGTATAAGGGGCAACTACCGTTAAAGTAGGCGCTGATGGGGCTGTAGGTAATACACGAGTTAGAGGAGCTAAAGAGGCACAATTATTGTTTTTAACTATCTGGGCAAGATTGCGCGCAGGTCTACCTTTGCGGCAAGGAGCTCACGGGGCTGAGGCAGTTTAAGAAACTAGGACGGAATCAAGTACGGGGTCTACTAGGAGTACTACAGGGGTAGAAACGGGGTAATTGGACAGTCGGTTGGAGAAGGCGATAAAGACAAAATTGAGATACATCCAAGTTTCTCGGAAGGGACAAGAAACGCGTAGGTGTCTGAACAGATGTATAGGGCAATTGCAAAAGTTGAGGCTCCAATCGGCGATTTGATGGAGACTCGAATTTGTATTTGCCAAGCAACTCAAAACTCTAGTCAAAATTACTCGAGAGTTGCTTAGCCACATTATTCAATTTAAGGAATTGATTTCTCACATACATGATTTCTCATTATACATACTGGAGAAATCAATTTGCATGTCGATGCATTCTGGGCACGACTAACACATGCCGCCGCAGCCCTTCTTGGCAATTGCAGCGATATTGTCGCAATCTGGCCCAGTGAGACCTGCACATTTAGCATGCATCATATTCTCACACAGCCAGCAATTAACAATTTGCGGCAGTGCAGAATCATCAGCCTGCTTGAACGTGCACAGTTTTCTACAGTACGACATAATTATTAAATGTGTATGCAAGTTGCGAGAGCGTAAAGCAAAACGAAAATGGTGCACAAGATAGAGCAGGTAAGCACTCAAAAAATAAGAATTCGTACACAAACAAATTGTTTGGAGCGAAAAGCAATGGAAACGAGAAAGAAAGGCTATCTTCGGCACTCCGTAATACCCTTGCAGATCCAACCTTTTCATAATGCCTAAAGTGCTTTGCCCGTATCTAAGAAGCACAGGGAAAATAGTTAATGCCGAGCTTGTGCAAGATATCTTCATAATCAAAACAAAACAAAACAAAACAACAACTTAATTTTCGACCGATCTTTTCTATGGCAGCTAAAAGAAATAGTGGTCCGATCTTAAGAGGATTTCGCATATATATGAGGAGCATAATGAAACTAATAAATGCCGAGTTTGGTCAAGATATCTTGAAAGACAAAATGTTTTTTCATACAAAAACTTAATTTTCGACCGATCGTTCCTATGGCAGCTATATGATATAGTGGTCCGATCGTAAAAGGATTTCGCATATATATGAGGAGTAAAATAAAACTAATAGATGCCGAGGTTGGTCAAGAAATCTTGATAAACAAAATGTTTTTTCATACAAATTAATTTTCGACCGATCGTTCCTATTGCAGCTATATGATATAGTGGTCCGACCTTATTGGGTTTTTTCATATGTATGAGGAGTAAAGTAAAACTAATAAATGTTGAGTTTGGTCAAGATATTTTGAAAAACAAAATGTTTCTTCATACAAAAACTTAATTTTCAACCGATCGTTCCTATGGCAACTATATGATATAGTGGTCCGATCCTAAAAGGATTTCGCATATATATGAGGAGTAAATTATTACTAATAGATGACGAGGTTGGTCAAGAAATCTTGATAAACAAAATGTTTTTTCATACAAATTAATTTTCGACCGATCGTTCCTATTGCAGCTATATGATATAGTGGTCCGATCTTAATAGGATTTTTCATATATATGAGGAGTAAAGTAAAACTAATAAATGTCGAGTTTGGTCAAAATATTTTGAAAAATAAAATGTTTTTTCATACAAAAACTTAGTTTTCGACCGATCGTTCCTATGGCAGCTTAATGATACAGTGGTCCGTTCTAAATAGAATTTCGCATATATATGAGGAGTAAAGCAACACTAATAAATGCCGAGTTTGGTCAAGATATCTTAATAAAAAAAATTTTTTTTCATACAAAAACTTAATTTTCGACCGATCGTCCCCATGGCAGCTATATTATATAGTGGTCCGATCTTAATAGGATTTTGACTATATATATGAGGAGTAAGTAAAACTAATAAATGCCGAGTTTGGTCAAGATATTTTGAAAAATAAAATGTTTTTTCATACAAAAACTTAATTTTCGACCGATCGTTCCTATGGCAGCTTAATGATATAGTGGTCCGATTTTAAAAGGATTTCCCATATATATGGGGAGCATAATGAAACTAAGAAATGCCAGGTTTGGTCAAGATATCTTGAAAAACAAAATGTTTTTTCATACAAAAACTTAATTTTCGACCGATCGTTCCTATGGCAGCTATATGATATAGTGTTCCGATCTAAATAGAATTTCGCATATATATGAGGAGAAAAGTAAAACTAATAAATCGGCATCATACAACAACTTAATTTGCGACCGATCGTTTCTATGGCAGCTATATGATATAGTGGTCCGATTCAGCTGGTTTTCACATATGTGCTGTGTGCAACAGAAAGAAGGAATCCTGCAAAATTTCATTAAGATAGCTTTAAAACTGAGAAACAAGTTCGCATAGAAACAGACAGACGGACAGACGAACATGGCTCTATCGACTCGGCTGTTGATGCTGATCAAGAATATATATACGTTATGGGGTCGGGAATGTCTCCTTATATGCGTTACACATTTCACGACAAAACTATAATACCCTCTGCAAAGGTATAAAAACAGGCAATAACAACAACAGGGAACTGACGCCGCATTTTATAAATGCAATAATTAACAGACTTACGTTGCACAACAGAAAACACCTTTAGCGATCTTTACTTTTCCCGACGTATCCTACTGGCTGCGCCAATTAAGTTTTACAGGTTAAGTTACTTTAAACAAATATATTTCAATTTATTAATTTCACTAACGGCTACTTTTTTGAGTACTTTAGATTTGCCTCCGAATATGAACTCATTTATCTAATTGTTGCGGTCGCTTAGCAAACATTGTTTGAGAGAGCTTTAGTCAAAATTGAGTGAAGTTTGAGCTGCGTCAGCAATTATGCGTCGGATAATACTCTGATATTTAGAGTGAATTGCTTATATCTACCAAATGGGGACAGTTTGAACTTGACCAATGTCAATGTTATCACAAGGCTCTTGGTTTACAAGATTAGAAATGTTTATACTTGTGCTTATGTGCTAAGTTATATTAAAGGATGGGTGCGACTATGGATATGTCACTATATATATAATTATACCCATGCAGAGGGTATTATTATTTTGTCGTGAAATGTGTAACGCACAAAAGGACACATATACGACCCCAAAAAGTATATATATTCTTGATCAGCGTCAGCACCCGAGTCGATATAGGCATGTCCGTCTGTCTGTCTGTCTGTTTCAATGCGAACTAGTCTCTCAGTTTTAAAGCTATCTTAATGAATCTTTCTGTTGCACACAGCAGATATGTGAAATCCAGCTGGTTCAGACCACTAAATCATACAGCTGCCATCGGCAGCATTTATTAGTTTTACTTTACTCCTCATTTATTACAAAATCCCATGAAGATCGGACCACTATATCATATAGCTGCCATAGGAACGATCGGTCCAATATTAAGTTTTTGTATGAAAAAACATTTTGCTGATCAAGATATCTTGACCAAACTCAGCATTTATTAGTTTTACCTTACTCCTCATATATGTGCAAAATCCTTTAAAGATCGGACCACTATATCATATAGCTGCCATAGGAACGATCCGTCGAAAATTAAGTTGTATAAAAAACATTTTGTTTATCGAGATATCTTGACCAAACTCGGCATTAACTATTTTCCCTGTGCTTCTAAGATACGGGCAAAGCACTATAAGCATTATGAAAAGGTTGGTTCTGCAAGGGTATTAGATCTTCGGCGTGCCAAAGATAGCCTTTCAATCTCGTTCTGTATTACCTTCTCAACTAGGTAGGTGTCAGGAAAGCGAGTTTTCTTTAATACGTGAGAATAGAAACCTCCCTTAAGTGGCGTGTCTTGATAGTCTTCTAATATATATATTGTGGGATGAGTGTTTTGCACTTAAAAATTTTTAAAAATTTCTATCGTCCAATTCGGAGTTTATCCCTTCTCAAAGATAAGTTTATATTTTTCTAATGCGTACATTATCCCCAACATGATAAATATTTTTATTTTTACTGTAGACCGGGCTTAACAACTCCTTTTCATTCGATGAATTTACTTTGAATTGTGATATTTTGATCGTTCAATGATATCTTCTATTATTTTCATCAATTAGGTCTTGATAAATTTCAATCCATTGATATGTACCATTAACACTTAATTTTTTCCATATCATATCTTTGAGCGTTTTATTGAAACGTTCAACTATTGAGGCTTTTAACCCACTATATGTTGAGTAATGATTTTTATTGAATTTATTCATTAAATGCTTAAAGTTCTTGTTAAAAATTCTTTTCCATCATCGGTTTGTAAATTCTTAGGAGTACGACCCAATTTTTAAATATTTGTAACGTCTTGAGAATTTTGGATTTTGAGTGCTTCATCCCGGGCGTACTTTGAAAATGTATCGACCAGAAGTTATTAGGAATCGATCATTTTCATTTGATGATATATAATTTCCCATTTCTACACAAATCTGTCTGCCAATGATCATCGATTCCTTTCATAATAACCCTTCTACGCTCAAAATTTTTTCTAGATTTAGATCTACTCGGCTTTTGGTGCTGATTAAGAATATATATACTTTATCGGGTCGGAGATGCTTCAAAACAATATACCCTTATACCCATTTTTAATGGGTTCAGAGTATTAAAATAGCGAGTCTCGAGGATTTAATATTTAAATACTATACTACTCCGAGAAGTGTATTAAAAAATTCGGGAATGCAAATTGAAGGGGAGAAAATACCTTTAGGGCATTTCAACATACCAACATAACATAAAAAAGAACACACACCACCACCGCCACCATGACCAAGAGGGGAATAGTTAATCAGTTGCATGGACCAGCGCGAAAAAATTTTGAGCGTAGAAGGGTTATTATGAAAGGATTCGATAATCATTGGCAGACAGATTTGTGTAGAAATGGGAAATTATATATCATCAAATAAAAATGATTGATTCCTAATAACTTCTAGTCTATAAATTTTCCAAGTACGCCCGGGGTGTAGCACTCAAAAGCCAAAATCCTCAAGACGTTACAATTATTTTTAAATTGGGTCGTACTCCTAAGAATTTACAAACCGATGATGGAAAAGAATTTTTAACAAGAACTTTAAGCACTTAATGAATAAATTCAATAAAAATCATTACTCAACATATAGTGGGTTAAAAGCCTCAATAGTTGAACGATTCAATAAAACGCTCAAAGATATGATATGGAAAGAATTTAGTGTTAATGGTACATATCAATGGATTGAAATTTATCAAGACCTAATTGATGAATATATTAGAAGATATCATTGAACGATCAAAATATCACAAATCAAAATAAATTCATCGGATGAAAAGGAGTTGTTAATCCCGGTCTACAGTAAAAATAAAATACATGTTGGGGATAATGTACGCCTAATGCGTATATAAACATATCTTTGAGAAGGGATAAACTCCGAATTGGACGATAGAAATTTTTAAAATTTTTTAAGTGAAAAACACTCTTTCCACAAAATATATATTAGAAGACTATTAAGACACGCCACTTAAGGGAGGATTCTATTCTCACGAATGAAAGAAAACTCGCTTTCCTGGCACCTACCTAGTTGAGAAGGTAATAAAGAACGAGAAAGGCTATCTTCTACCCTTGCAGACCCAACCTTTTCATAATGCTTATAGTGCTTTGCCCGTATCTAAGAAGTACAGGGAAAATAGTTAATGCCGAATTTGGTCAAGATATCATGAAAAACAAAATATTTTTTCATACATTGGATCCTGGTATATGCTGATATAGATCAATGGTTGTGAAATATTGACATTTTCCAAGTTTGTCTTATATTTCATCCATGATCGGGATAGGGTATTAATCATTTATTGTTAATTCATTGAGATTGCGGTAATCTATGACTAACCGGAACTCTTGCTTTCCAGATGCATCGTTTTTCTATAGAACGACTATTACTCGTGAGCAGTTAGGGGATTTTGATTTACGTATGATATTCTGTTTTATCATATCGTTTATTTATTATTTACTTCCTGATCGTATATTTGAAGATATTTGTATGGACGCTTGTAAATTGGGTCCTCATGTTTTGTTAGAATTTTGTGTTTAATTGTACTAGTGAAAGTCAAATTGTCACCTTCATGGTACTGGAAATCACGAAATTCATGTAAAACTTTTTTAATGTTTTCTTTTTCTTCTGAGCTTAGGTGCTCTAGCCTAAACTCATTGTTTTCTATTATTTCGTTATTAATAGCGAAGTCAAATGGTCAGTCCTCTGTTGAGGGTGGATCAAGGCACTCTTGTGCGGTCATGTCCCCTTCGACCTCTTCGGCGTTATATCTAAAACAAAAGTTAAATTCGTGTAAGGTTACGGATCCTTGTGCATAGTCTATTTTTGCTTGACATGATTCAAGGTATTCTCTCCCAATCAGAACATTATAAAGCTCTGAGAAGTCGTGAATATAGAATTTTTGTTTACTCGGACAAATTATGCTTGCACCTAATCGTATGCTTTGTATTAGTTCAATAACACCATTTATGGTGTGAAACTTTAATGTTTCTTTGTAAACAGGAAAATGTAAGCGATTTGTTTTAATTAGATGTATGGTTGAACCTGTGTAAAAGACACATTTTAGAACTTCGTCATTCATAATCAATTTTATAAATGGATTTCTTCTGTTTGTTCCAAAGCTTGCTGATGAAAATTTTCGGATGTATCCATTTAGTCGGATGGCGCATTCAAGCGTGAATGGGACTAATTTTGATAGTTTAAATGGTTTTGGGATCTAACCTGACTTAATTTCTGTTGGAACTCGTGGTGAGCTTTATGATTGTCTTCGGACTTATTGTGCTGTTTATTTTGTACGTGAAAACTCTGATTTGTGTTGAAATAACCACTTGAACTGGTGGTTGGGTTAGCATTTTGCTGATAATTTCCCATGTTCCTACAATTGTTATTTTGATTTCCCTGAACATTATTATTTTTAGGTTTTTCAGTAACTCTATTTTCATATAATCCCTCTCTTTGAGCTACTTGCTTTAATTTTTGTATCGACGTAATGTCGTATCTGGCTAACATCATGAAAAGCCTATCTGGTAATATTTTTGTAATAACATCTTTGATTGTGTTATTCATAGCATTTGTATAAAGTGTCGTCTTGCTAGGTATATTTTCTAAAGCTAACTTATTTAATATAACAAAAGATTTATTTTCGAGATCCTCGATGAACTTACCGACGTTTCCTTTGTAATTCGTGTTGTATAAGCGTCTAACATCTAACATCTCGGGTTGGATAAAGGTGTAGGATGTAATCGATCCTTTTAATGAAGGCGTTTAGATGATCCGTCGATACGTCAAAGCTTGGTACCTGTCTTAGTTGTGAAAGGGCCTGGGTGAGGTGTTGTTCTGATAATTCCGTGGTCATCTTGGTGTAATACACTTTTTTTTTCGATAGATGATTTTTTTGTTTTAAATAGTTTTGAGTTTGTAGGTTTGAACTTTATTGTTCTTTGATTTTGCACTTTTATTTCTTTGCACTTTCTTTTAGATTATAGTTTGTGATCGATTATTGTTATAATGTTATCTTTTTGTTTTCTTGTGTATGTCTTAAAAAGACCCAGTAATAACGTACTGCAGGGATAAAAAGATATGCAAAGCCAGTTGTTATTAACTGTAGTAGCTTTATTGCCCAAAGGGTCAATGTTATTAGACTACTAGTGATTATAGTATTATAATTTTGTCGTGAAATGTGTATTCTTGATCAGCATCAACAGCCAAGTCGATAGAGCCATGTCCGTTTGTCCATCTGTCAGTTTCTATGCGAACTAGTCCCTCAGTTTTTAAGCTATCTTAATGCAGAAGTCCCTCCTTCTGTCGTACGCAGCACATATGTGAAAACCAGCTGGATTGGACCACTATATCATATAGCTGGCTTAGGAACCATCGGTCGAAAATTAAGTTTTTGTATGAAATAACAATTTGTTTTTCAAGATATCTTGACCAAACTCGGCATTTAATAGTTTTACTTTACTCCTCATATATACGCGAAATCCTATTAAGATCGGATAACAATATCATATAGTTGCCATAGGAACGATCGATCGAATATACAGATTTAGTATGAAACAACATTTTGCTTATTAAGATATCTTGACCAAACTCGGCATTTATTAGTTTTACTTTACTCCTTACATATATTCGAAATCCTATTCATATCGGACTACTATATCATAGAGCTGCTATAGGAACGATCTGTCGAAATTTAATATGCAAAATTCTATTAAGATCGGACCACTATATCATATAGCTGCCATTGGAACGATCGGTCGAAAATTAAGTTTTTGTATGAAAAAACATATTGTTTTTTAAGATATCTTGAACGAGCTTGGAATTTATTAGTTTTACTTTACAACTCATATATATGCAAAATCCTATTAAGATCTGACGACTATATTATATAGCTGCCATGGGAAAGTTCCGTCGATAATTAGATTTTTTGTATGAAAAAACATTATATTTTTCAAAATATCTTGACCAAACTCGGCATTTATTAGTCTTACTATGCTTCTCAAATATATGCAAAATCCTTTTAAGATCGGACCACTATATCATATAGCTGCCATAGGAACGATCGGTCGAAAATTAAGTTTTTGTATGAAAAAACATATTGTTTTTTAAGATATCTTGACCGAGCTCGGCATTTATTAGTTTTACCTTTCTCCTCATATATATGCAAAATCCTATTAAGATCTGACCACTTAATCATATAGCTGCCATAGGAAAGATCCGTCGATAATTAGATTTTTGTATGAAAAAACTTATTATTTTTCAAGATATCTTGACCAAACTCGGCATTTATTAGTTTTACTATGTTTCTCAAATATATGCAAAGTCCTATAAAGATCGGACCACTATATCATATAGCTGCCATAGGAATGATCGGTCGAAAATTAAGTTTTTGTATGAAAAAACATTTTGTTTTTCAAGATATCTTGACCGAGCTCGGCATTTATTAGTTTTACTTTACTCCTCATATGTATGCAAAATCCTATTAAGATCTGACCACTATATCATATAGCTGCCATAGAAAAGTTCCGTCGGTAATTAGATTTTTGTATGAAAAAACATTATATTTTTCAAGATATCTTGACCAAACTGGGCATTTATTACTATGCTCCTCATATATATGCAAAATCCTATTAAGATCGCACCACTATATCATATAGCTGCAATAGGAACGTTCCATCGAAAATTAAGTTGTATGAAAAAACATTTTGTTTTTCTATTTCTATTTTCCCTGTGCTGCTTAGTTACGGACATAGCACTATAAGCATTGTGAAATGGTTGGATCTGCAAGGGTATTAGATCCACGGCGTGCCGAAGATAGCCTTTCCTTCTCGTTCAAATTCTATTTGTCGATTATTATAATTAAGTGGTCTTTCTGTGATTTGTAAATGGTTACTGTTGTCTTCTTGAGCACTATGTATGGTTGCTCTTGTGCTAATGGTATCTTCGCCTAAGAAGTTTTCGTTTAGTTGACAGTGACAATGGACAGAGCATCTGCCACATAATTTTCATTTGGCTTATTTTTCCATCGTTGTAATTTCATGTTAGGTTCTTTCATGTTATTTAACCAGAAGAGTGGCCTGTGATCACTAAGGACTTGTAATTGTCGACCAAAGAGATAGGACCTAAAGTATTAAGTGGCCCAAACGATTGCTTATAATTATTTTTCAATCGTTCAATAATTTATCTCATGCTCTTTGAGAGTTCTACTTGCATAGCATATAGGCTTATGCGAAAGGATGGGCCCTATTGCCATATTACTCGCGTCCGTAGTTAATGAAAATGGTTTTTCGAAGTTAGGGTATATTAAAATTGGGTCAGATGTTATGAGTCCTTTTAGCGTTTCAAACGTTAATTAGTAGTCGTTGTCATTTATATTGATTTTTGCTCCCTTTTTTAATTTAAGTGTTAACAGTTTTACTATATTATCGAAATTTTTTCCTATAGAAACCACATAATCCTGGAAATTTGTGATTTGGTTTTCTACCCTCAGTTGTGATGATGTGAGCGAGAAATTCAGTTTCTTTCCTCATAAACTGGCATTTATCCAACTGTAGCTTTAAGTTAGCTTCTCAAAGCTTCTCAAAGCTTCTCAAATACTTTTTGTAGCGATAAAATGTGTTCCTCCAATGAAGTGGAACAAATAATAATGTCGTCTCAGTAGACCAGACAATCCTTAAAAATTAAATCTTCTAAGAGATTGTTCATACAACGTTGGAACGTTGCAGGTGCATTCTTAAGACCAAATGGCATGCGAGTGTACTCGTAATGGCCATGTTTAGTCGAAAATGGGGTCTTGGGTATTGAACCAGGTTCCCTTTGGATTTGATGAAAGCCTTTGGCTAGATCAATGGTTGTGAAACATTGATATTTTCCAAGTTTGCCTAATATTTCATCCATGATCGGGATAGGGTATTTATCATTAATAGTTAATTCATTGAGATTGCGGTAATCAATGACTTACCGGAACTTTTGCTTTCCAGATGCATCGTTTTTCTTTGGAACAATTATTTCTGGTGAGCAGAAGGGGATTTGGATTTACGTATGATATTTTGTTTTATCATATCGCTTATTTGTTTATTTACTTCCTCATCGTATATTTGAGGATATTTGTATGGACGCTTGTAAATTGGGTCGTCATGTTTTGTTTGTGTTTAATTGTACTAGTGAAAGTCAAATTGTCACCTTCATGGTACTGGATATCACGAAATTCATGTAAAGCTTTCTTAATGTTTTCTTTTTATTCTGAGTTTAGGTTCTCTAGCCTAAACTCATTGTTTTCTATTAATTCGGTGTTAATAGCGAAGTTAAATGGTCAGTCCTCTGTTGAGGGTAGATCAAGGCACTCTTGTGCGGTCATGTCCTCTTTGACCTCTTCGTCATTATATCTAAAATAAAAGTTAAATTCGCCTAAGGTTACGGATCCTTGTGCATAGTCTATTTTCGCTTGACATGCTTCAAGGTATTCTCTCCCAATCAGAACTTCATAATGCTCTGAGAAGTCTTGAATATAGAATTTTTGTTTACTCGGAAAAATTTTGCTTGTTCCTAATCGTATGCTTTGTTTTAATTCAATAACACCATTTATGGTGTGAACCTTTAATGTTTCGTTGTAATTTCGTTGTCAATTTTATAAATGGATTTCTTCTGTTTGTTCCGAGGCTTGCTGTTGAAAATTTTCGGATGTATCCATCTTCATCTGCCCACTGTTGCAATCTCTTTACCGTTTAGTCGGAGGGTTTGGCGCATTCAAGCGTGAATGGGACTAATTTTGATAGTTTAAAGGGTTTTGGGATCTACCTTGACTTCATTTCTGTTGGAATTCGTCGTGAGCTTTATGATTGTCTTCGGACTTATACTGCTGTTTATTTTGTATGTGATAACTCTGATTCGTGTTGGAATAGCCACTTGAACTGGTGGTTGGGCTAGCATTTAGCTGATAATTTCCCATGTTCCTACAATTGTTATTTTGATTTCCCTGAACATTATTATTTTTAGGTTTTTCAGTAACGCTAATTTCATATAATCCCTCTCTTTGAGCTACTTGCTTTAGTTTTTGTATCGACGTAATGTCGTATCTGGCTAACATCATGAAGAGGTTATCTGGTAATTTTTTTGTAATTATATCTGTCTGGTTACGCAGCCAAAACAACTGGAGCGACCTCGCAACTGATAAGAGCAGCATCTTAATTTTATCTTATAATAGTCGCTCTGCAAAGCAAGTGCCTAAATTTCGCTCTTAAGAATTCATTAACATAGAGCTGGCGCTCTTCGCTGTAACGATCGTTTTATTGCCCTAGCTTTACTTATGCGAAGGCCTCGATGCTGCGCATCGAATTTAGTTAAGTTCGTTCGCTTCATGCATTTGGTACGCATCGGCCACTTGCATTACTCAAAATTATAACTAATAATTGTTTCTTCGCTAAAATTGGCACGTTCTAATTCGGGTTCGCTTGCCTATATACACACTATTGTTCTTAAATAATAAGCACAGACCAACTTTGAGAAATATAAAACAATTTTGAACACAAAAAATAAATAGTTAATTATTTCTATTTGTGAAAGCTATTGAAAAAGCTCAATAGCGCAACAATATCTTTGATTGTGTTATGTTCATGGTAAGTTATGCTAAGTTATGATAAAGGGTGCGTGCGACTATGGATGTGTCACTCCCTCAACCATTAGAAAAGTGCCTGTCCTCAGGTGATTAGGTTTGGGTATAGTGTAACATTTTCTTCTATTACAATTGGTGTATCTCCAATTATTATAGGTGTTTCTTCTACTTTGGGTTTTTTATACCCTTACAGAGGGTATTATAATTTTGTCGTGAAATGTGTAACGCATAGAAGGAGACATCTCCGACCCCATAAAGACCCCATATCTTGACTAAACTCGGCATTTATTAGTTTTACTTTATTCCTCATATATATGCAAAATCCTAATAAGATCGGACCACTTTATCATATAGCTGCCATAGGATCGATCGGTCGAATATTAAATTTCTGTATGAAAAAACATTTTGTTTTTCAAGATATCTTGACCAAACTCGGCATTTATTAGTTTTACTATGCTCCTCATATATACGCAAAATCCTATTAAGATCGGACCACCATATAATATAGCCGCCATAGGATTGATAAGTCGAAAATTGAGTTTTTGTATGAAAAAACATTTTGTTTATCAAAATATCTTGACCAAACTCGGCATTTATTAGTATTTATTAACTCCTCATATATATGCAAAAACCTATTAAGATCGGACCACTATATCATATAGCTGCCATAGGAACGATCGGTCGAAAATTAAGTTTTTGTATGAAAAAACATTTATTTTTTCAAGATATCCTAACTAAACTCGGCATTTATCAGTTTTACTTTACTCCTCATATATATGCAAAATCCTATTAAGATCGGACCACTATATCATATAGCTGCCATAGGAACGATCGGTCGATAATTAAGTTTTTGTATGAAAAACATTTTATTTACAAGATATCTTGACCAAACTCAGCATTTATTAGTTTTACCTCATCCCTCATATATATGCAAAATCCTATAAAGATCGGACCACCATATCATATAGCCGCCATAGAATTGATAAGTCGGAAATTGAGTTTTTGTATGAAAAAACATTTTGTTTATCAAAATATCTTGACCAAACTCGGCATTTATTAGTATTTATTAACTCCTCATATATATGCAAAATCCTATTAAGATCGGACCACTATATCATATAGCTGCCATAGGAACGATCGGTCGCAAATTAAGTTTTTGTATGAAAAACCATTTTTTTTTTTCAAGATATCCTGACTAAACTCGGCATTTATCAGTTTTACTTTACTCCTCATATATATGCAAAATCCTATTAAGATCGGACCACTATATCATATAGCTGCCATAGGAACGATCGGTCGATAATTAAGTTTTTGTATGAAACAACATTTTGTTTTTCAAGATATCTTTACCACACTCGGCATTTATTAGTTTTACTTTACTCCTCATATATATGGAAAATCCTATTAAGATCGGACCACGATATCATATAGCTGCCATAGGAACGATCGGTCGATAATTAGTCTTTTGTATGAAAAAATATTTTGTTTTTCAAGATATCTTGACCAAACTCGGCATTTATTAGTTTTACTTTACTCCTCATATATATGCAAATCCTATTAAGATCGGACCGAAAATTAAGTTGTTGTATGAAAAAATATTTTGTTTTTCAAAATATCTTGACCAAACTTGGCATTAACTATTTTCCCTTAGCTTCTTAGATACGGGAAAGCACTATAAGCATTATAAAAAGGTTGGGTCTGCAAGGGTATTAGATCTTCGGCGTGCCGAAGATAGCCTTTCTATCTCGTTATTATATCTCGAGGAAATTCTGTATTAAACCAAGTGAAAGTTATTGTATTCATGTTTTTTTATTTTACTTTACTACTCATTTATATGCGAGATGCTATTAAGATCGGAACACTATATCATATAGCTGCCAAAGGAATGATCGGCCGAAAATTAAGTTTTTGTATGAAAAATATATTGTTTTTGAAGATATCTTGACCAAACTCGGCATTTATTAGTTTTTCTTTACTCATCATATATATGCAAAATCCTATTAAGATCGGACCACTATATCATACAGCTGCCATAGGAATGATCGGTCGTAAATTAAGTTTTTGTTAGAAAAAAAATTTGGTTTTTCAAGATATCTTGACCACACTCGACATTAATTAGTTTTACTATGCTCCCCATATATATGCGAAAGTTATTAAGATCGGACCACTATATCATATAGCTGCCATAGGAACGATCGGTCGAAAATAAAGTTTTTGTATGAAAAAACATTTTGTTTTTTCAAGACATCTTGACCAAACTCGGCATTTATTAGTTTTAATATGCACCCCATATTCATGCAAAATCCTAATAAGATCGGACCACTATATCATATAGCTGGCATAGGAATGATCGGTCGAAAATTAAGTTTTTGTATAAAAAACATTTTGTTTATCAAGATATCTTGACCAAACTCGGCATTTATTAGTTGTACGATGCTCCTCATATATATGCATAATCCTAATAAGATGGGACAGCTATATCATATAGCTGCCATAGGAACGATCGGTCGAAAATAAAGTTTTTGTATGAAAAAACATATTGTTTTTTAAGATATCTTGACCGAGCTCGGCATTTATTAGTTTTACTTTACTCCTCATATATATGCAAAATCCTATTAAGATCTGACCACTATATCATATAGCTGCCATGGGAGAGATCCGTCGATAATTAGATTTTTGTATGAAAAAACATTATATTTTTCAAGATATCTTGACCAAACTCGGCATTTATTAGATTTACTATGCTTCTCAAATATATGCAAAATCCTATTAAGATCGGACCACTATATCATATAGCTGCCATAGGAACGATCGGTCGATAATTAGATTTTTGTATGAAAAAACATTATATTTTTCAAGATATCTTGACCAAACTCGGCATTTATTAGATTTACTATGCTTCTCAAATATATGCAAAATCCTATTAAGATCGGACCACTATATCATATAGCTGCCATAGGAACGATCGGTCGAAAATTAAGTTTTTGTATGAAAAAACATATTGTATTTTAAGATATCTTGACCGAGCTCGGCATTTATTACTTTTACTTTACTCCTCATATATCTGCAAAATCCTATTAAGATCTGACCACTATATCATATAGCTGCCACAGGAAAGATCCGTCGATAATTAGATTTTTGTATGAAAAAAGAATATATTTTTCAAGATATCTTGACCAAACTCGGCATTTATTAGTTTTACTATGCGTCTAAAATATATGCAAAATCCCATTTAGATCGGACCACTATATCATATAGCTGCCATAGGAACGATCGGTCGAAAATTAAGTTTTTGTATGAAAAAACATATTGTTTTTTAAGATATCTTGACCGAGCTCGGCATTTATAAGTTTTACTTTACTCCTCATATATATGCAAAATCCTATTAAGATCTGACCACTATATCATAAAGCTGCCATAGGAAAGATCCGTCGGTTATTAGATAATTGTATGAAAAAACATTATATTTTTCAAGATATCTTGACCAAACTCGGCATTTATTAGTTTTACTATGCTTCTCAAATATATGCAAAATCCCATTTAGATCGGACCACTATATCATATAGCTGCCATAGGAACGATCGGTCGAAAATTAAGTTTTTGTATGAAAAAACATATTGTTTTTTAAGATATCTTGACCGAGCTCAGCATTTATTAGTTTTACTTTACTCTCCATATATTTGCATTATCCTATTAAGATGGGACAACTGGGACAACTATATCATATAGCTGCCATAGGAACGATCGGTCGAAAATAAAGTTTTTGTATGAAAAAACATTTTGTTTTTCAAGATATCTTGACCAAACTCGGCATTTATTAGTTTTACTATGCTTCTCAAATATATGCAAAATCCTATAAAGATCGGACCACTATATCATATAGCTGCCATAGGAATGATCGGTCGAAAATTAAGTTTTTGTATGAAAAAACATTTTGTTTTTCAAGATATCTTGACCGAGCTCGGCATTTATAAGTTTTACTTTACTCCTCATATATATGCAAAATCCTATTAAGATCTGACCACTATATCATATAGCTGCCATAGGAACGGTCGGTTGAAAATTAAGTTTTTGTCTGAAAAAAACATTTTGTTTATCAAGATATCTTGACCATTTATTAGTTTTACTTTACTCTTCACATATATCCTATTAAGATCGGACCACTATATCGTATAGCTGCCATAGGAACGATCGGTCGAAAATTAAGTTTTTGTATGAAAAAACATTTGGTTTTTCCAGATATCTGAACCAAACTCGGCATTTATTAGTTTTACTTTATCCTCACTGTATCATATAGCTGCAATTGGAACGATCGTTCGAAAATTAAGTTTTTGTATGAAAAACATTTTGTTTATTAAGATATCTTGACCAAACTCGGCATCTAGTAGTTTTACTTTACCCCTCATATATATGCAAAATCCTATTAAGATCGGACCACTATATCGTATAGCTGCTATAGGAACGATCGGTCGAAAATTAAATTGTATGAAAATCATTCTGATTATCAAGATATCTTGCCTAAACTCGGCATTAACTATTTTCCCTGTGCTTCTTAGATACGGACATAGCACTATAAGCATTGTGAAATGATTGTATGCCGAAGATAGCCTTTCTTTCTCGTTCAAATTCTATTTGTCGATTATTATAATAAAGAGGTCTTTCTGTGATTTGTAAATGGTTACTGTTGTCTTCTTGAGCACTATGTATGGTTGCTCTTGTGCTAATGGTATCTTCGCCTAAGAAGTTTTCGTTTAGTTGACAGTGACAATAGACAGACCATCTGCCACATAATTTTTTTTTCCAGGGACGTATTTAATTAGGAAATCAAACTCATTTGGCTTATTTTTCCATCGTTGTAATTTCATGTTAGGTTCTTTCATGTTATTTAACCAGAAGAGTGGCCTGTGATCACTAAGGACTTGAAATTGTCGACCAAAGAGATAGAACCTAAAGTATTAAGTGGTTCAAACGATTGCTTATAATTATTTTTTAATCGTTGAATAATTTATCTCATGCTCGTTGAGAGTTCTACTTGCATAGCATATAGGCTTATGCTCTTGCGAAAGGATGGGCCCTATTGCCATATTACTCGCGTCCGTAGTTAATGAAAATGGTTTTTCGAAGTTAGGGTATATTAAAATTGGGTCAGATGTTATGAGTCCTTTTAGCGTTTCAAACGTTAATTCGTAGTCTTTGTCATTTATATTGATTTTTGCTCCCTTTTTTAATTTAAGTGTTAACAGTTTTACTATATTGTCGAAATATTTTCCTATAGAAACCACATAATCCTGGAAATTTGGGATTTGGTTTTATACCGTCAGTTGTGATGATGTGACCGAGAAATTCAGTTTCTTTTCTCATAAACCTGCATTTATCCAACTGTAGCTTTAGCTTTAGAACTTCTCAAAGCTTCTCAAAGCTTCTCAAATACTTTTTGTAGCGATAAAATGTGTTCCTCCAATGAAGTGGAAAAAATAATAATGTCGTCTCAGTAGACCAGACAATCCTTAAAAATTAAATCTTCTAAGAGATTGTTCATACAACGTTGGAACGTTGCAGGTGCATTCTTAAGACCAAATGGCATGCGAGTGTACTCGTAATGGCCATGTTTAGTCGAAAATGGGGTCGTGGGTATTGAATCAGGTTCCATTTGGATTTGATGAAAGCCTTTGGCTAGATCAATGGTTGTGAAATATTGACATTTTCCAAGTTTGCCTAATATTTCATCCATGATCGGGATAGGGTATTTATCATTAATAGTTAATTCATTAAGATTGCGGTAATCAATGACTTACCGGAACTTTTGCTTTCCAGATGCATCGTTTTTCTTTGGAACAATTATTTCTGGTGAGCAGAAGGGGATTTGGATTTACGTATGATATTTTGTTTTATCATATCGCTTATTTGTTTATTTACTTCCTCATCGTATATTTGAGGATATTTGTATGGACGCTTGTAAATTGGGTCATCATGTTTTGTTTGTGTTTAATTGTACTAGTGAAAGTCAAATTGTCACCTTCATGGTACTGGATATCACGAAATTCATGTAAAGCTTTTTTAATGTTTTCTCTAGCCTAAACTCATTGTTTTCTATTAATTCGTTGTTAATAGCGAAGTTAAATGGTCAGTCCTCTGTTGAGGGTAGATCAAGGCACTCTTGTGCGGTCATGTCCTCTTTGACCTCTTCGTCATTATATCTAAAATAAAAGTTAAATTCGCCTAAGGTTACGGATCCTTGTGCATAGTCTATTTTCGCTTGACATGCTTCAAGGTATTCTCTCCCAATCAGAACTTCATAATGCTCTGAGAAGTCTTGAATATAGAATTTTTGTTTACTCGGAAAAATTTTGCTTGTTCCTAATCGTATGCTTTGTTTTAATTCAATAACACCATTTATGGTGTGAACCTTTAATGTTTCGTTGTAATTTCGTTGTCAATTTTATAAATGGATTTCTTCTGTTTGTTCCGAGGCTTGCTGTTGAAAATTTTCGGATGTATCCATTTTCATCTGCCCACTGTTGCAATCTCTTTACCGTTTAGTCGGAGGGTTTGGCGCATTCAAGCGTGAATGGGACTAATTTTGATAGTTTAAAGGGTTTTGGGATCTACCTTGACTTCATTACTATTGGAACTCGTCGTGAGCTTTATGATTGTCTTCGGACTTATACTGCTGTTTATTTTGTATGTGATAACTCTGATTCGTGTTGGAATAGCCACTTGAACTGGTGGTTGGGCTAGCATTTTGCTGATAACTTCCCATGTTCCTACAATTGTTATTTTGATTTCCCTGAACATTATTATTTTTAGGTTTTTCAGTAACGCTATTTTCATATAATTCCTCTCTTTGAGCTACTTGCTTTGGTTTTTGTATCGACGTAATGTCGTATCTGGCTAACATCATGAAAAGGCTATCTGGTAATTTTTTTGTAATTATATCTTTGATTGTGTTATGTTCAAGGTAAGTTATGCTAAGTTATGATAAAGGGTGCGTGCGACTATGGATGTGTCACTCCCCCAACCATTAGAAAAGTGCCTGTCCTCAGGTGATTAGGTTTGGGTGTAGTGTAACATTTTCTTCTTTTACAATTGGTGTATCTCCAATTATTATAGGTGTTTCTTCTACTTTGGGTTTTTTATACCCTTACAGAGGGTATTATAATTTTGTCGTGAAATGTGTAACACATAGAAGGAGACATCTCCGACTCCATAAAGACCCCATATCTTGACCATACTCGGCATTTATTAGATTTACTTTATTCCTCATATATATGCAAAATCGTAATAAGATCGGACCACTATATCATATAGCTGCCATAGGATCGATCGGTCGAATATTAAGTTTCTGTATGAAAAAACATTTTGTTTATCAAGATATCTTGACCAAACTCGTCATTTATTAGTTTTACTTTACTCCTCATATATATGCAAATCCTATTAAGATCGGACCGAAAATTAAGTTGTTGTATGAAAAATTATTTTGTTTTTGAAAATATCTTGACCAAACTTGGCATTAACTATTTTCCCTGTGCTTCAAAGATACGGGAAAGCACTATAAGCATTATAAAAAGGTTGGGTCTGCAAGGGTATTAGATCTTCGGCGTGCCGAAGATAGCCTTTCTTTCTCGTTATTATATCTTGAGGATTATGGGATATTATCAGTATTTCGTTAGTATCTGATTTAAACCAAGTGGAAGTTATTGTATTCAACTATTTCTCAGAATTAACATGCAACAAATATTCATATTTTAGTAATTTCGAGTTAAAAATGCCTAATCTTGTGAGCTGCATTCCCATCTCAATGTCTTCTATATATTCTGTAAAGTGTTAAAAGATAAATATTAGGATATCTAATTTCTTTCCTTTTTGTTTCTCTTGATCTAGTTCGTTCATGATTTCTATTCCCTTGCTTAAAGCTTCTATTATGTGATTTAATTCGTTAACCTGGACGCTGTTTTTCGCTAAGTTGCTTATTTGATGTTCAATTTCTGTTTTGTCTTCTTGATCCAATGTTCCAAAGAAGTGTTTATATACTGTTCCTACTATGTTAAATAAACCTCTTTTGCTGCGTTTGGCTATTTTTAAGCCGTTTATTTCTCTGTTAAATGTTTCTACTAGGTATTCGATTTGTATTATGTTATAATATCCTTGCAGAAGGTATTATAATTTTGTCGTGAAATGTGTAACGCATAGAAGGAGACATCTGCGACCCAATAAAGTATATATATTCTTGATCAGCATTAACAACCGTCCGTCCGTCTGTCTGTTTCTATGCGAATTAGTCTCTGAGTTTTAAAGCTATCTTTATGGAATTTTGCAGAAGTCCCTCTTTCTGTGGCACGCAGCACATATGTGAAAACCAGCTGGATCGGACCACTATACCAAATAGCTGCCATAGGAACGATCGATCGAATATAAAGTTTTTGTATGAAAAAACATTTTTTTTTTTCAAGATATCCTGACTAAACTCGGCATTTATCAGTTTTACTTTACTCCTCATATATATGCAAAATCCTATTAAGATCGGACCACTATATCGTATAGCTGCCATAGGAACGATCAGACGATAATTAGGTTTTTGTGTGAAACAACATTTTGTTTTTCAAGATATCTTGACCACACTCGGCATTTATTAGTTTTACTTTACTCCTCATATATATGCAAAATCCTATTAAGATCGGACCACTATATCATATAGCTGCCATAGGAACGATCGGTCGATAAATAGTCTTTTGTATGAAAAAATATTTTGTTTTTCAAGATATCTTGACCAAACTCGTCATTTATTAGTTTTACTTTACTCCTCATATATATGCAAATACTATTAAGATCGGACCGAAAATTAAGTTGTTGTATAAAAAATATTTTGTTTTTCAAAATATCTTGACCAAACTTGGCATTAACTATTTTCCCTGTGCTTCAAAGATACGGGAAAGCACTATAAGCATTATAAAAAGGTTGGGTCTGCAAGGGTATTAGATCTTCGGCGTGCCGAAGATAGCCTTTCTTTCTCGTTATTATATCTCGAGGATTATGGGATATTATCAGTATTTCGTTAGTATCTGATTTAAACCAAGTGGAAGTTATTGTATTCAACTATTTCTCAGAATTAACATGCAACAAATATTCATGTTTTAGTAATTTTGAGTTAAAAATGCCTAATCTTGTGAGCTGCACTCCCATCTCAATGTCTTCTATATATTCTGTAAGGTGTTAAAAGTTAAATATAAGGATATCTCATTTCTTTCCTTTTTGTTTCTCTTGATCTAGTTCGTTCATGATTTCTATTCCCTTGCTTAAAGCTTCTATTATGTGATTTAATTCGTTAACCTGGACGCTGTTTTCCGCTAAGTTGCTTATTTGATGTTCAATTTCTGTTTTGTCTTCTTGATCCAATGTTCCAAAGAAGTGTTTATATACTGTTCCTACTATGTTAAATAAACCTCTTTTGCTGCGTTTGGCTATTTTTAAGCCGTTTATTTCTCTGTTAAATGTTTCTACTAGGTATTCGATTTGTATTATGTTATAATATCCTTGCAGAAGGTATTATAATTTTGTCGTGAAATGTGTAACGCATAGAAGGAGACATCTGCGACCCAATAAAGTATATATATTCTTGATCAGCATTAACAACCGTCCGTCCGTCTGTCTGTTTCTATGCGAATTAGTCTCTGAGTTTTAAGGCTATCTTTATGAAATTTTGCAGAAGTCCCTCTTTCTGTGGCACGCAGCACATATATGAAAACCAGCTGGATCGGACCACTATACCATATAGCTGCCATAGGAACGATCGATCGAATATAAAGTTTTTGTATGAAAAAACATTTTGTTTTTCAAGATATCTTGTCCAAACTCGGCATTTATTAGTTTTACTTTACTCCTCATATATATGCAAAATCCTATTAAGATCGGACGACTATATCATATAGCCGCCATAGGATCGATCAGTCGAAACTTAAGTTTTTGTATGAAAAAACATTTTGTTTTTCAAGATATCTTGACCAAGCTCGGCATTTATTAGATTTACTTTACTCCTCATATATATGCGAAATCCCATTAAGGTCGGACCACTAAATCATATTGCTGCCATAGGATCGATTGGTCGAATATTAAGTTTTTGTATGAAAAAACATTTTGTTTATCAAGATATCTTGACCAAACTCGGCGTTTATTAGCATTACTTAACTCCCCATATATATGCAAAATCCTATTAAGATCGGAAAACTATATTATATAGCCGCCATAGGATCAATCAGTCGAAAATTAAGTTTTTGTAGGAAAAACATTTTGTTTTTTAAGATATCTTGACCAAACTCGGCATTTATTTGTTTTACTATGCTCCCCATATATATGCGAAATCCTATTAAGATCGGACAACTATATCATATAGCTGCCATTGGCACGATCGGTCGAAAATTAAGATTTGGTGTGAAAACCATTTTGTTTTGTAAAATATCTTGACCAAACTCAGCATTTATTAGTTTTACAATGCTCCTCATATATTTGCAAAATCCTATGAAGATCGGTCGAAAATTAAGTTTATGTATGAAAAAACATTTTGTTTTTCAATATATCCTGACCAAACTTTGCATTTATTAGTTTTGCTGTGCTCCTCTTATATATGCGAAATCCTATTAGGATCGGACCACTATATCATATAGCTGCCATATGAATGATCGGTCGATAAGTAAGATTTTAAACGCAAAAACATTTTGTTTTTCAGGATATCTTGACCAAGCTCGGCATTTATTATTTTTACTATGCTCCTCATATATATGCGAAATCCTATTAAGATCGGACCACTATATCATATAGCTGCCATAGGAACGATCGGTCGAAAATTAAGTTTTTGTATGAAAAAACATTTTGTTTTTGAACAAACTCACCGTTTATTAGTTTTACTTTACTCCTCATATATATGCGAAATCCTATTAAGATCGGACAACTATATCATATAGCTGCCATTGGCACGATCGGTCGAAAATTAAGTTTTTGTATAAAAAAAACATTTTGTTTTTCAAGATATCTTGACCACTCGGCATTTATTAGTTTTACTTTACTCCTCATATATATGGAAAATACTATTAAGATGGGACCGCTATATCATAGGGCTGCCATAAGAACGATCGGTCGAATATTAAGTTTTTGTATGAAAAAACATTTTGTTTTTCAAGATATCTTGACCAATCTCGGCATTTATTAGTTTTACTGTACTCCTCATATATATGGAAAATACTATTAAGATGGGACCACTATATCACAGAGCTGCCATAAGAACGATCGGTCGAATATTAAGTTTTTGTATGAAAAAACATTTTGTTTTTCAAGACATCTTGACCAAACTCGGCATTTATTAGTTTTACAATGCTCCTCATATATACGCAAAATCCTATGAAGATCGGACCAATATATCTAATAGCTGCCATAGGAATATAACCTAAATATAAGGATATCTAATTTCCTTTTTGTTTCTCTTGATCTAGTTCGTTCACGATTTCTATTCCTTTGTTTATTGCTTCTATTAAGTGATTTAATTCGTTAACCTGGACGCTGTTTTCCGCTAAGTTGCTTAATTGATGTTCAATTTCTGTTTTTTCTTCTTGATACAATGTTCCAAAGAAGTGTTTCTATACTGTTCCTACTATGTTAAATAAACCTCTTTTGCTGCGTTTTGCTATTTTTTAGCCGTTTATTTCTCTGTTTAATTTTTCTACTAGGTATTCGATTTGTACAAGGTTATTATCCCCTTGCAGAAGGTACTATAATTTTGTCGTCAAATGTGTAACGCATAGAAGGAGACATCTCCGACCCCATAAAGTATATATATTCCTTATCAGCATCAACAGCCGAGTCGATAGAGCCATGTCCGTCTGTCCGTCTGTCTGTTTCTATACGAACTAGTCTCTCAGTTTTAAAGCTATCGTAATGAAATTTTCCAGAAGTCCCGCTTTCTGTTGCACGCAGCTCATATGTGAAAACCAGCTGGATCGGACAACTATAGCATATAGCTGCCACAGGAACGATCGGTCGAAAATTAAGTTTTTGTATGAAAAACATTTTATTTATCAAGATATCTTGACCAACCTCGGCATTTATTAGTTTTACTTTGTTCCTCATATATATGCAAAATCCTATTAAGATCGGACCACTATATCATATAGCTGCCATAGGAACAATCGGTCGAAAATTAAGTTTTTCTATGAAAAATTATTTTGTTTTTCAAGATATCTTGCCCAAACTCAGCATTTATTAGTTTTACTTTATCCCTCATATATTTGCAAAATCCTATAAAGATCGGACCACCATATCATATAGCCGCCATAGGATCGATCAGTCGAAAATTGAGTTTTTGTATGAAAAAACATTTTGTTTATCAAAATATCTTGACCAAACTCGGCATTTATTAGTTTTACTTTACTTCTCATATATAGACAAAATACTATTAAGATCAGACGACTATATCATATAGCCGCCATTGGATCGATCTGTCGAAAATTTAGTTTTTGTAGGAAAAACATTTTGTTTTTCAAGATATCTTGACCAAACTCGTCATTTATTAGCATTACCTAACTCCCCATATGTATGTAAAATCCTATTAAGATCGGAACACTATATCATATAGCCGCCATAGGATCGATCAGTCGAAAACTAAGTTTTCGTAGGAAAAACATTTTGTTTTTTAAGATATCCTGACCAAACTCGGCATTTATTAGTTTTACTATGATCCCCATATATATGCAAAATCCTATTAAGATCGGACAACTATATCATATAGCTGCCATAGGCACAATCGGTCGAAAATTAAGTTTTTGTATGAAAACCATTTTGTTTTTTAAGATATCTTGACCAAACTCGGCATTTATTAGTTTTACTTTGTTCCTCATATATATGCAAAATCCTATTAAGATCGGACCACTATATTATATAGCTGCCATAGGATCGATCGGTCGAAAATTAAGTTTATGTATGAAAGAACATTATGTTTTTCAAGATATCTTGACCAAACTCAGCATTTATTAGTTTTACTATGCTCCTCATATATATGCAAAATCCTATTAAGATCTGACCACTATATCATATAGCTGCCATAGGAAAGATTCGTCGGTAATTAGATTTTTGTATGAAAAAACATTATATTTTTCAAAATATCTTGACCAAACTTGGCATTTATTAGTTTTACTTTACTCCTCATGTACATGAATAATCCTATTAAGATCGGACGTCTATATCATATAGCTGCCATAGGAATAATCGGTCGAAAATTAAGTTTTTGTATGAAAAAACATTTTGTTTTTAAAGATATCTTGACCGAGCTCGGCATTTTATAGTTTTACTTTACTCCTCATATATATGCAAAATTCTATTAACATCTGACCACTATATCATATAGCTGCCATAGGAAAGATTCGTCGGTAATTAGATTTTTGTATGAAAAAACATTATATTTTTCAAAATATCTTGACCAAACTTGGCATTTATTAGTTTTACTTTACTCCTCTTATAGATGCAAAATCCTATTAAGATCAGACCACAATATCATATAGCTGCCATAGGAACGATCGGTCGAATATTAAGTTTTTGAATGAAAGAACATTATGTTTTTCAAGATATCTTGACCAAACTCAGCATTTATTAGTTTTACTATGCTCCTCAAATATATGCAAAATCCTATTAAGATCGCACCACTATATCATATAGCTGCAATAGGAACGATCGGTCGAAAATTAAGTTGTATGAAAAAACATTTTGTTTATCAAGATATCTTGCCTAAACTCGGCATTAGCTATTTTCCCTGTGCTTCTTAGATACGGACATAGCACTATAAGCATTGTGAAATGGTTGGATCTGCAAGGGTATTAGATCCACGGCGTGCCGAAGATAGCCTTTCCTTCTCGTTCAAATTCTATTTGTCGATTATTATAATAAAGAGGTCTTTCTGTGATTTGTAAATGGTTACTGTTGTCTTCTTGAGCACTATGTATGGTTGCTCTTGTGCTAATGGTATCTTCGCCTTAGAAGTTTTCGTTTAGTTGACAGTGACAATGGACAGAGCATCTGCCACATAATTTTCTTTTCCAGGGACGTATTTAATTAGGAAATCAAACTCATTTGGCTTATTTTTCCATCGTTGTAATTTCATGTTAGGTTCTTTCATGCTATTTAACCAGAAGAGTGGCCGGTGATCACTAAGGACTTGAAATTGTCGACCAAAGAGATGGGACCTAAAGTATTAAGTGGCCCAAGCGATTGCTTATAATTATTTTTTAATCGTTGAATAATTTATCTCATGCTATTTGAAAGTTCTACTTGCATAGCATATAGGCTTATGCTCTTGCGAAAGGATGGGCCCTATTGCCATATTACTCGCGTCCGTAGTTAATGAAAATGGTTTTTCGAAGTTAGGGTATATTAAAATTGGGTCAGATGTTATGAGTCCTTTTAGCGTTTCAAACGTTAATTCGTAGCCTTTGTCATTTATATTGATTTTTGCTCCCTTTTTTAATTTAAGTGTTAACAGTTTTACTATATTATCGAAATTTTTTCCTATAGAAACCACATAATCCTGGAAATTTGGGATTTGGTTTTATACCCTCAGTTGTGATGATGTGACCGAGAAATTCAGTTTCTTTTCTCATAAACTTGCATTTATCCAACTGTAGCTTTAAGTTAGCTTCTCAAAGCTTCTCAAAGCTTCTCAAATACTTTTTGTAGCGATAAAATGTGTTCCTCCAATGAAGTGGAAAAAATAATAATGTCGTCTCAGTAGACCAGACAATCCTTAAAAATTAAATCTTCTTAGAGATTGTTCATACAACGTTGGAACGTTGCAGGTGCATTCTTAAGACCAAATGGCATGCGAGTGTACTCGTAATGGCCATGTTTAGTCGAAAATGGGGTCTTGGGTATTGAACCAGGTTCCATTTGGATTTGATGAAAGCCTTTGGCTAGATCAATGGTTTTTTCCAAGTTTGCCTAATATTTCATCCATGATCGGGATAGGGTATTTATCATTAATAGTTAATTCATTGAGATTGCGGTAATCAATGACTAACCGGAACTGTTGCTTTCCAGATGCATCGTTTTTCTTTGGAACAATTATTTCTGGTGAGCAGAAGGGGATTTGGATTTACGTATGATATTTTGTTTTATCATATCGCTTATTTGTTTATTTACTTCCTCATCGTATATTTGAGGATATTTGTATGGACGCTTGTAAATTGGGTCGTCATGTTTTGTTTGTGTTTAATTTTACTAGTGAAAGTCAAGTTGTCACCATCATGGTACTGGATATCACGAAATTCATGTAAAGCTTTTTTAATGTTTTCTTTTTCTTTAGTTTAGGTTCTCTAGCCTAAACTCATTGTTTTCTATTAATTCGTTGTTAATAGCGAAGTTAAATGGTCAGTCCTCTGTTGAGGGTAGATCAAGGCACTCTTGTGCGGTCATGTCCTCTTTGACCTCTTCGTCATTATATCTAAAATAAAAGTTAAATTCGCCTAAGGTTACGGATCCTTGTGCATAGTCTATTTTCGCTTGACATGCTTCAAGGTATTCTCTCCCAATCAGAACTTCATAATGCTCTGAGAAGTCGTGAATATAGAATTTTTGTTTACTCGGACAAATTTTGCTTGTTCCTAATCGTATGCTTTGTTTTAATTCAATAACACCATTTATGGTGTGAACCTTTAATGTTTCGTTGTAATTTCGTTGTCAATTTTATAAATGGATTTCTTCTGTTTGTTCCGAGGCTTGCTGTTGAAAATTTTCGGATGTATCCATTTTCATCTGCCCACTGTTGCAATCTCTTTACCGTTTAGTCGGAGGGTTCGGCGCATTCAAGCGACTAATTTTGATAGTTTAAAGGGTTTTGGGATCTACCTTGACTTCATTTCTGTTGGAACTCGTCGTGAGCTTTATGATTGTCTTCGGACTTATACTGCTGTTTATTTTGTATGTGATAACTCTGATTCGTGTTGGAATAGCCACTTGAACTGGTGGTTGGGCTAGCATTTAGCTGATAATTTCCCATGTTCCTACAATTGTTATTTTGATTTCCCTGAACATTATTATTTTTAGGTTTTTCAGTAACGTTTTTTTCATATAATCCCTCTCTTTGAGTTACTTGCTTTAGTTTTTGTATCGACGTGTCGACGAAAAGGCTATCTGGTAATTTTTTTGTAATTATATCTGTCTGGTTACGCAGCCAAAACAACTGGAGCGACCTCGCAACTGATAAGAGCAGCATCTTAATTTTATCTTATAATACTCACTCTGCAAAGCAAGTGCCTAAATTTCGCTCTTAAGAATTCATTAACATAGAGCTGGCGCTCTTCGCTGTAACGATCGTTTTATTGCCCTAGCTTTACTTATGCGAAGGCCTCGATGCTGCGCATCGAATTTAGTTAAGTTCGTTCGCTTCATGCATTTGGTACGCATCGGCCACTTGCATTACTTAAAATTATAACTAATAATTGTTTCTTCGCTAAAATTGGCACGTTCTAATTCGGGATCGCTTGCCAATATACAAACTATTGTTCTTAAATAATAAGCACAGACCACTTCGGGTCTGCCTGCTTTTCGTAACTTTGAGAAATATAAAACAATTTTGAACACAAAAAATAAATAGTTAATTATTTCTATTTGTGAAAGCTATTGAAAAAGCTCAATAGCGCAACATTTGATGACCCCGACGTGATCTTTATTTTTGTTGTTGTAAGATTATTTGCTTTACATTAAAGCAATAATATTAAAAGGCAACACCTGGCATTTCGTTTTGTGCACTTTACATACATACATACTTATCGCCGTCGCTTCGCCTACTCTCTCGGTCGCTTAAAGTCTCTGCTCATTCGTACGGTACTTATGTAAAAGCTATTGCCGTTGCTTCATTACATAGCTTGACACTTGCGTTCGCCGAAGTTCTTACTGGACAACTATTGTTTTTTGAACAGTTTGCATGTACTAGCGATCACCGTTGTTAGTTACTCAGCTAGTTTCGCACGCGCTTTCTATCGCGCTTCTAATGGCAACCGAAAATAATGCCTCTAGTGCAGTGCCCTCTGCAAACAGGGTGACCTTTCTGAAGCGCAAAGCCATTTCAATTTATGACAGTTTGCAAACACTTCGAAATGCTCTAACTAATACGCCACTTAGTGCAATTGATGAGTGCGGTCTTAGTGTTAGGCTGAAGAAAATCGAGCGGCTTCAGACCTCATTTGATATTACTCACACTAGCCTCGAAGAACAAGACTTTGATGAGATCGGTAACCAATTGCGTGAGGACTTCGACGAGTTAGCAGTTTCTATGGAAATTTCGGTTCGGAGTGAAATTGCGAAACGTTTCTCAATATTGCCCTGCTCAACATTTCGCGACCAATCTGTGCTGCCCTCGCAGACAGTTAGAGCTAAGGCACCGCCAACACTACCCTCAATAAAGTTGCCTACGTTCAGTGGTGGTTACACAGAATGGGCCGACTTTTATTCTATGTTCACAACCGTCATAGAAAATCATCCTGATCTAGCAGATATCGAAAAGCTGCAGCATCTTCGATCGTGCCTGAAGGATACAGCGCTGGACGCGATTCGATCATTGGAAATAACAAACGATAATTATGCCATAGCACTTAATTTATTGGAGAAAAGGTTTAATAATAGACGTTTGGTTTTTCAGGCACACATACTTGAGATATTGGGGCTCAAGAGGGTGGCAGGTGGATCGGCCGTGTCGCTAAGGGAGTTATTCGACCAATCAACGCACATTTTCGCGCGTTAAAGAGCATGGGCAATTCCGAACAAATCGCTGGATGCATCATTGTGCAGATTATTTTACAAAAGCTGGACCCAATATCACAAGCCAAATGAGAAGAAAGGCTAGAGGATTCGTCGTTCGTTAATTTAATACCATCGTGGGAGCATATGGCAACGTTTCTGGAGCAGAGATGCCGAACAATGGAAACCGTAAATTTTGCTATGGCAAGCTATGCCCCTAGCCATCAGGTGGGAAAAACTAGAGCAATTAACACCAGTAGATCGTCATTTATCGCCACTAACCACGACGCCCCTGTCTGCGTCTTTTGTGAGAGCCCTGGTCATGGTATATTTAATTGTTCTCGATTTGGAAATTTGACCACTGCATTACGGCTTAGGGAGGCAAAACGAGTTGGATTGTGCTTGCTTTCCAGATACATCGTTTTTCTTTGGAACAATTATTTCTGGTGAGCAGAATGGGATTTGGATTTACGTATGATATTTTGTTTTATCATATCGCTTATTTGTTTATTTACTTCCTCATCGTATATTTGAGGATATTTGTATGGACGCTTGTAAATTGGGTCGTCATGTTTTGTTTGTGTTTAATTGTACTAGTGAAAGTCAAATTGTCCTCTTCATGGTACTGGATATCACGAAATTCATGTAAAGCTTTTTTAATGTTTTCTTTTTCTTCTGAGTTTATGTTCTCTAGCCTAAACTCATTGTTTTCTATTAATTCGTTGTTAATAGCGAAGTTAAATGGTCAGTCCTCTGTTGAGGGTAGATCAAGGCACTCTTGTGCGGTCATGTCCTCTTTGACCTCTTCGTCATTATATCTAAAATAAAAGTTAAATTCGCCTAAGGTTACGGATCCTTGTGCATAGTCTATTTTCGCTTGACATGCTTCAAGGTATTCTCTCCCAATCAGAACTTCATAATGCTCTGAGAAGTCGTGAATATAGAATTTTTGTTTACTCGGAAAAATTTTGCTTGTTCCTAATCGTATGCTTTGTTTTAATTCAATAACACCATTTATGAACCTTAATGTTTCGTTGTAATTTCGTTGTCAATTTTATAAATGGATTTCTTCTGTTTGTTCCGAGGCTTGCTGATGAAAATTTTCGGATGTATCCATTTTCATCTGCCCACTGTTGCAATCTCTTTACCGTTTAGTCGGAGGGTTTGGCGCATTCAAGCGTGAATGGGACTAATTTTGATAGTTTAAAGGGTTTTGGGATCTACCTTGACTTCATTTCTGTTGGAACTCGTCGTGAGCTTTATGATTGTCTTCGGACTTATACTGCTGTTTATTTTGTATGTGATAACTCTGATTCGTGTTGGAATAGCCACTTGAACTGGTGGTTGGGCTAGCATTTTGCTGATAATTTCCCATGTTCCTACAATTGTTATTTTGATTTCCCTGAACATTATTATTTTTAGGTTTTTCAGTAACGTTTTTTTCATATAATCCCTATCTTTGAGCTACTTGCTTTAGTTTTTGTATCGACGTAATGTCGTATCTGGCTAACATCATGAAAAGGCTATCTGGTAATTTTTTTGTAATTATATCTGTTTGGTTACGCAGCCAAAACAACTGGAGCGGCCTCGCAACTGATAAGAGCAGCATCTTAATTTTATCTTATAATAGTCGCTCTGCAAAGCAAGTGCCTAAATTTCGCTCTTAAGAATTCATTAACATAGAGCTGGCGCTCTTCGCTGTAACGATCGTTTTATTGCCCTAGCTTTACTTATGCGAAGGCCTCGATGCTGCGCATCGAATTTAGTTAAGTTCGTTCGCTTCATGCATTTGGTACGCATCGGCCACTTGCATTACTCAAAATTATAACTAATAATTGTTTCTTCGCTAAAATTGGCACGTTCTCATTCGAGTTCGCTTGCCTATATACAAACTATTGTTCTTAAATAATAAGCACAGACCAATTCGGGTCTGCCTGCTTTTCGTAACTTTGAGAAATATAAAACAATTTTGAACACAAAAAATAAATAGTTAATTATTTCTATTTGTGAAAGCTATTGAAAAAGCTCAATAGCGCAATAATATCTTTGATTGTGTTATATTCAAGGTAAGTTATGCTAAGTTATGATAAAGGGTGCGTGCTACAATGGATGTGTCACTCCCCTAACCATTAGAAAAGTGCCTGTCCTCAGGTGATTAGGTTTGGGTATAGTGTAACATTTTCTTCTTTTAAAATTGGTGTATCTCCAATTATTATAGGTGTTTCTTCTACTTTGGGTTTTTTATACCCTTACAGAGGGTATTATAATTTTGTCGTGAAATGTGTAACGCATAGAAGGAGACATCTCCATATCTTGACCAAACTCGGCATTTATTAGTTTTACTTTATTCCTCATATATATGCAAAATCCTAATAAGATCGGACCACTTTATCATATAGCTGCCATAGGATCGATCGGTCGAATATTAAGTTTCTGTATGAAAAGACATTATGTTTTCCAAGATATCTTGACCAAACTCGGCATTTATTAGTTTTACTATGCTCCGCATATATATGCGAAATCCTATTAAGATCGGACCTCTATATCATATAATTGTCATAGGAACGATCGGTCGAAAATTAAGTTTTTGTATAAATAAATATTTTGTTTTCTTGGCCAAACTCGGCATTTATAAGTTTTACTATGCTCCTCATATATATGCAAAATCCTATTAAGATCGGACCACTATATCATATAGCTGTCATAGGAACGATCGATCGAAAATTTAGTTGTTGTATGAAAAAACATTTTATTTATCAAGATATCTTGACCAAACTCGGCATTTATTAGTTTTACTTTACTCCTCATATATATGCTAAATCCTATTAAGATGGGACCACTATATCATATAGCTGCGATAGGAACAATCGGTCGAAAATTAAGTTTTTCTATGAAAAAACATTTTGTTTTTCAAGATATCTTGACCAAACTCAGCATTTATAAGTTTTACTTTATCCCTCATATATATGCAAAATCCTATTAAGATCGGACCACTATATCATATAGCTGCCATAGGAACGATCGGTCGATAATTAGTCTTTTGTATGAAAAAATATTTTGTTTTTCAAGATATCTTGACCAAACTCGGCATTTATTAGTTTTTCTTTACACCGTGTATATATGCAAATCCTATTAGGACCGGACCGAAAATTAAGTTGTTGTATGAAAAAATATTTTGTTTTTCAAAATATCTTGACCAAACTTGGCATTAACTATTTTCCCTATGCTTCTTAGATACGGGAAAGCACTATAAGTATTATTAAAAGGTTGGGTGTGCAAGGGTATTAGATCTTCGGCGTGCCGAAGATAGCCTTTCTTTCTCGTTATTATATCTTGAGGATTATGGGATATTATCAGTATTTCGTTAGTATCTGTATTAAACCAAGTGGAAGTTATTGTATTCAACTATTTCTCAGAATTAACATGCAACAAATATTCATGTTTTAGTAATTTCGAGTTAAAAATGCCTAATCTTGTGAGCTGCATTCCCATCTCAATGTCTTCTATATATTCTGTAAAGTGTTAAAAGTTAAATATAAGGATATCTAATTTCTTTCCTTTTTGTTTCTCTTGATCTAGTTCGTTCATGATTTCTATTCCCTTGCTTAAAGCTTCTATTATGTGATTTAATTCGTGAACCTGGACGCTGTTTTCCGCTAAGTTGCTTATTTGATGTTCAATTTCTGTTTTGTCTTCTTGATCGAATGTTCCAAAGAAGTGTTTATATACTGTTCCGACTTTGTTAAATAAACCTCTCTTGCTGCGTTTGGCTATTTTTAAGCCGTTTATTTCTCTGTTAAATGTTTCTACTAGGTATTCGATTTGTATTATGTTATTATATCCTTGCAGAGGGTATTATAATTTTCTCGTGAAATATGTAACGCATAGAAGGAGACATCTGCGACCCCATAAAGTATATATATTCTTGATCAGCATTAACAACCGTCCGTCCGTCTGTCTGTTTCTATGCAAATTAGTCTCTGAGTTTTAAAGGTGTCTTTATGAAATTTTGCAGAAGTCCCTCTTTCTGTGGCACGCAGCACATATGTGAAAACCAGCTGGATCGGACCACTATACCATATAGCTGCCATAGGAACGATCGATCGAATATAAAGTTTTTGTATGAAAAAACATTTTGTTTTCAAGATATCTTGACCAAACTCGGCATTTATTAGTTTTACTTTACTCTTCATATATATGCAAGATCCTATTAAGATCGGACGATTATATCATATAGCCGCCATAGGATCGATCAGTCGAAAATTAAGTTTTTGTATGAAAAAACATTTTGTTTTTCAAGATATCTTGACCAAACTCGGCATTTATTAGTTTTACTTTACTCCTCACATATAGGCAAAATCCTATTAAGATCGGACGACTATATCATATAGCCGCCAAAGGATCGATCAGTCGAAAATTAAGTTTTTGTAGGAAAAACATTTTGTTTTTCAAGATATCTTGACCTAACTCGGCATTTATTAGTTTTACTTTACTCCTCATATATATGCGAAAACCTATTAAGGTCGGACCACTAATCATATTGCTGCCATAGGATGGTTCGGTCGAAAATTAAGTTTTTGTATGAAAAAACATTTTGTTTATCAAGATATCTTGATCAAACTCGGCATTTATTAGCATTACTTAACTCCTCAAATATATGCAAAATCCTATTAAGATCGGAACACTATATCATATAGCCGCCATAGGATCGATCAGTCGAAAATTAAGTTTTTGTATGAAAAACATTTTGTTTTTTAAGATATCTTGACCAAACTCGGTATTTATTAGTTTTACTATGCTCCCCATATAGATGCGAAATCCTATTAAGATCGGACAACTATATCATATAGCTGCCATAGGAATGATCGGTCGAAAATTAAGTTTTTGTATGAAAAAAATTTTGTTTTTGAACAAACTCGCCGTTTATTAGTTTTACTTTACTCCTCATATATATGCGAAATCCTATTAAGATCGGACCACTATATCATATAGCTGCCATAGGAACGATCGGTCGAAAATTAAGTTTTTGTATGAAAAAACATTTTGTTTTTGAACAAACTCGCCGTTTATTAGTTTTACTTTACTCCTCATATATATGCGAAATCCTATTAAGATCGGACCACTATATCATATAGCTGCCATAGGATCGATCGGTCGAAAATTAAGTTTTTGTATAAAAAAACATTTTGTTTTTCAAGATATCTTGACCTAACTCGGAATTTATTAGTTTTACTGTACTCCTCATATATATGGAAAATACTATTAAGATGGGACCACTATATCATAGAGCTGCCATAAGAACGATCGGTCGAATATTAAGTTTTTGTATGAAAAAACATTTTGTTTTTCAAGATATCTTGACCAAACTCGGCATTTATTAGTTTTACAATGCTCCTCATATATACGCAAAATCCTATGCCATAGGAATATAAGGTAAATATAAGGAGATCTAATTTCTTTCCTTTTTGTTTGTCTTGATCTAGTTCGTTCATGATTTCTATTCCTTTGTTTATAGCTTCTATTAAGTGATTTAATTCGTTAACCTGTATGCTGTTTTCCGCTAAGTTGCTTATTTTTTGTTCAATTTCTGTTTTGTCTTCTTGATCTAATGTTCCAAACAAGTATTTATAAAGTGTTCCTACTATGTTAACTAAACCTCTTTTGCTGCGTTTGGCTATTTTTTAGCCGTTTATTTCTCTGTTTAATTTTTCTACTAGGTATTCGATTTGTATAAGGTTATTATCCCCTTGTAGAAGGTTTTATAATTTTGTCGTCAAATGTGTAACGCATAGAAGGAGACATCTTCGACCCCATAAAGTATATATATTCTTGATCAGCATCAACAGCCGGGTCGATAAAGCCATGTCCGTCTGTCCGTCTGTCTGTTTCTATCCGAAATAGTCTCTCAGTTTTAGAGCGATCGTAATGAAATTTTGCAGAAGTCCCTCTTTCTGTTGCACGCAGCTCATACGTGAAAACCAGCTGGATCGGACCACTATATTATATAGCTGACATAGGAATGATCGGTCGAAAAATAGGTTTTTGTATGAAAAACATTTTATTTATCAAGATATCTTGACCAAACTCGGCATTTATTAGTTTTTCTTTACTCCTCATATATATGCAAAAGCCTATTAAGATCAGACCACTATATCATATAGCTGCCATAGGAACAATCGGTCGAAAATTAAGTTTTTCTATGAAAAAACATTTTGTTTTTCAAGATATCTTGACCAAACTCAGCATTTATTAGATTTACTTTACTCCTTATATATATGCAAAATCCTATTAAGATCGGACCACTATATCATATAGCTGCCATACGAACGATCGGTCGAAAATTGAGTTTTTGCATGAAAACCCATTTTTTTTCAAGATATCCTGACTAAACTCGGCATTTATCAGTTTTACTTTATCCCTCATATATATGCAAAATCCTATAAAGATCGGACCACCATATCATATAGCAGCCATAGGATCGATCAGTCGAAAATTGAGTTTTTGTATAAAAAAACATTTTGTTTATCAAAATATCTTGACCAAACTCGGCATTTATTAGATTTACTTTACTCCTTATATATATGCAAAATCCTATTAAGATCGGACCACTATATCATATAGCTGCCATACGAACGATCGGTCGAAAATTGAGTTTTTGCATGAAAAACCATTTTTTTTTTCAAGATATCCTGACTAAACTCGGCATTTATCAGTTTTACTTTACTCCTCATATATATGCAAAATCCTATTAAGATCGGACCACTATATCATATAGCTGCCATAGGAACGATCGGTCGATAATTAAGTTTTTGTATGAAACTACATTTTGTTTTTCAAGATATCTTGCCCAAACTCGGCATTTATTAGTTTTACTTTACTCCTCATATATATGCAAAATCCTATTAAGATCGGATCACTATATCGTATAGCTGCCATAGGAACGATCGGTGGATAATTAGTCTTTTGTATAAAAAAATATTTTGTTTTTCAAGATATCTTGACCAAACTCGGCATTTAATAGTTTTACTTTACTCCTCATATATATGCAAATCCTATTAAGATCGGCCTGAAAATTAAGTTGTATGAAAAAATATTTTGTTTTTCAAAATATCTTGACCAAACTTTTCATTAACTATTTTCCCTGTGCTTCTTAGATACGGGAAAGCACTATAAGCATTATAAAAAGGTTGGGTCTGCAAGGGTATTAGATCTTCGGCGTGCCGAAGATAGGCTTTCTTTCTCGTTATTATATCCTAAGGATTATGGGATATTATCAGTATTTCGTTAGTATCTGATTTAAACCAAGTGGAAGTTATTGTATTCAACTATTTCTCAGAATTAACATGCAACAAATATTCATGTTTTAGTAATTTCGAGTTAAAAATGCCTAATCTTGTGAGCTGCATTCCCATCTCAATGTCTTCTATTTATTATACTGTTCCTAGTATGTTAAATAAATCTCTTTTGCTGCGTTTGGCTATTTTTAAGCCGTTTATTTCTCTGTTAAATGTTTCTACTAGGTATTCGATTTGTATTAGGTTAATTAAGATAAGGTATTAGGTAATTAAGTTTTTGTAGGAAAAACATTTTGTTTTTTAAGATATCCTGACCAAACTCGGCATTTATTAGTTTTACTATGATCTCCATATATATGCAAAATCCTATTAAGATCGGACAACTATAACATATTGATGCCATAGGCAGGATCGGTCGAAAATTAAATTTTTGTATGAAAACCATTTTGTTTTTTAAGATATCTTGACCAAACGCGGCATTTATTAGTTTTACTATGCGCCCCATATATATGCGAAATCCTATTAAGATCGGACCACTATATCATATAGCTGCCATAGGAATGATCGGTCGAAAATTAAGTTTTTGTATGAAAAACATTTTGTTTTTTAAGATATCTTGACCAAACTCGGCATTTATTAGTTTTACTATGCTCCCCATATATATGCAAAATCCTATAAAGATCGGACCATTATATCATATAGCTGCCATAGGAACGATCGGTCGAAAATTAAGTTTGTGTATGAAAAAACATTTTGTTTTTCAAGATATCTTTACCAAACTCGGCATTTATTAGTTATACAATGCTCCTCATATATATGCAAAATCCTATTAAGATCGACCAATATATCTAATAGCTGCCATAGGAATGATCAGTCGAAAATTAAGTTTTTGTATGAAAAACTTTTTGTTTTTTAAGATATCTTGACCAAACTCAGAATTTATTAGTTTTACAATGCTCCTCATATATTTGAAAAATCCTATGAAGATCGGTCGAAAATTAAGTTTTTGTATGAAAAAACATTTTGTTTTTCAATATATCCTAAGCAATCTTTGCATTTATTAGTTTTGCTATGCTCCTCATATATATGCGAAATCCTATTAGGATCGGACCACTATATCATATAGCTGCCATATGAATAATCGGTCCAAAAGTAAGTTTTTCTACGAAAAAACATTTTGTTTTTCAGGATATCTTGACCAATCTCGGCATTTATTATTTTAACTATGCTCCTCATATATATGCGAAATCCTATTAAGATCGGACCACTATATCATATAGCTGCAATAAGAACGATCGGTCGAAAATTAAGTTTTTATATGAAAAAACATTTTGTTTTTGAACAAACTCGCCGTTTATTAGTTTTACTTTACTCCTCATATATATGCAAAATCATATTAAGATCGGACCACTATATCATATAGCTGCCATAGGAACAATCGGTCGAAAATTAAGTTTTTCTATGAAAAAACATTTTGTTTTTCAAGATATCTTGACCAAACTCAGCATTTACTAGTTTTACTTTATCCCTCATATATATGCAAAATCCTATAAAGATCGGACCACCATATCATATAGCCGCCATGGGATCGATCAGTCGAAAATTGAGTTTTTGTATGAAAAAACATTTTGTTTATCAAAATATCTTGACCAAACTTGGCATTTATTAGTTATACAATGCTCCTCATATATATGCAAAATCCTATTAAGATCGGACCAATATATCTAATAGCTGCCATAGGAATGATCAGTCGAAAATTAAGTTTTTGTATGAAAAACTTTTTGTTTTTTAAGATATCTTGACCAAACTCAGCATTTATTAGTTGTACAATGCTCCTCATATATTTGAAAAATCCTATGAAGATCGGTCGAAAATTAAGTTTTTGTATGAAAAAACATATCTTGACCAAACTCGGTATTTATTAGTTTTACTATGCTCCCCATATAGATGCGAAATCCTATTAAGATCGGACAAATATATCATATAGCTGCCATAGGAACGATCGGTCGAAAATTAAGTTTTTGTATGAAAAAAATTTTGTTTTTGAACAAACTCGCCGTTTATTAGTTTTACTTTACTCCTCATATACATGCGAAATCCTATTAAGATCGGACCACTATATCATATAGCTGCCATAGGAACGATCGGTCGAAAATTAAGTTTTTGTATGAAAAAACATTTTGTTTTTGAACAAACTCGCCGTTTATTAGTTTTACTTTACTCCTCATATATATGCGAAATCCTATTAAGATCGGACCACTATATCATATAGCTGCCATAGGATCGATCGGTCGAAAATTAAGTTTTTGTATAAAAAAACATTTTGTTTTTCAAGATATCTTGACCTAACTCGGAATTTATTAGTTTTACTGTACTCCTCATATATATGGAAAATACTATTAAGATGGGACCACTATATCATAGAGCTGCCATAAGAACGATCGGTCGAATATTAAGTTTTTGTATGAAAAAACATTTTGTTTTTCAAGATATCTTGACCAAACTCGGCATTTATTAGTTTTACAATGCTCCTCATATATACGCAAAATCCTATGCCATAGGAATATAAGGTAAATATAAGGAGATCTAATTTCTTTCCTTTTTGTTTGTCTTGATCTAGTTCGTTCATGATTTCTATTCCTTTGTTTATAGCTTCTATTAAGTGATTTAATTCGTTAACCTGTATGCTGTTTTCCGCTAAGTTGCTTATTTTTTGTTCAATTTCTGTTTTGTCTTCTTGATCTAATGTTCCAAACAAGTATTTATAAAGTGTTCCTACTATGTTAACTAAACCTCTTTTGCTGCGTTTGGCTATTTTTTAGCCGTTTATTTCTCTGTTTAATTTTTCTACTAGGTATTCGATTTGTATAAGGTTATTATCCCCTTGTAGAAGGTTTTATAATTTTGTCGTCAAATGTGTAACGCATAGAAGGAGACATCTTCGACCCCATAAAGTATATATATTCTTGATCAGCATCAACAGCCGGGTCGATAAAGCCATGTCCGTCTGTCCGTCTGTCTGTTTCTATCCGAAATAGTCTCTCAGTTTTAGAGCGATCGTAATGAAATTTTGCAGAAGTCCCTCTCTCTGTTGCACGCAGCTCATATGTGAAAACCAGCTGGATCGGACCACTATATTATATAGCTGACATAGGAATGATCGGTCGAAAAATAGGTTTTTGTATGAAAAACATTTTATTTATCAAGATATCTTGACCAAACTCAGCATTTATTAGTTTTTCTTTACTCCTCATATATATGCAAAAGCCTATTAAGATCAGACCACTATATCATATAGCTGCCATAGGAACAATCGGTCGAAAATTAAGTTTTTCTATGAAAAAACATTTTGTTTTTCAAGATATCTTGACCAAACTCAGCATTTATTAGTTTTACTTTATCCCTCATATATATGCAAAATCCTATAAAGATCGGACCACCATATCATATAGCCGCCATAGGATCGATCAGTCGAAAATTGAGTTTTTGTATAAAAAAACATTTTGTTTATCAAAATATCTTGACCAAACTCGGCATTTATTAGATTTACTTTACTCCTTATATATATGCAAAATCCTATTAAGATCGGACCACTATATCATATAGCTGCCATACGAACGATCGGTCGAAAATTGAGTTTTTGCATGAAAAACCATTTTTTTTTTCAAGATATCCTGACTAAACTCGGCATTTATCAGTTTTACTTTACTCCTCATATATATGCAAAATCCTATTAAGATCGGACCACTATATCATATAGCTGCCATAGGAACGATCGGTCGATAATTAAGTTTTTGTATGAAACTACATTTTGTTTTTCAAGATATCTTGCCCAAACTCGGCATTTATTAGTTTTACTTTACTCCTCATATATATGCAAAATCCTATTAAGATCGGATCACTATATCGTATAGCTGCCATAGGAACGATCGGTGGATAATTAGTCTTTTGTATAAAAAAATATTTTGTTTTTCAAGATATCTTGACCAAACTCGGCATTTAATAGTTTTACTTTACTCCTCATATATATGCAAATCCTATTAAGATCGGCCTGAAAATTAAGTTGTATGAAAAAATATTTTGTTTTTCAAAATATCTTGACCAAACTTTTCATTAACTATTTTCCCTGTGCTTCTTAGATACGGGAAAGCACTATAAGCATTATAAAAAGGTTGGGTCTGCAAGGGTATTAGATCTTCGGCGTGCCGAAGATAGGCTTTCTTCTCGTTATTATATCCTAAGGATTATGGGATATTATCAGTATTTCGTTAGTATCTGATTTAAACCAAGTGGAAGTTATTGTATTCAACTATTTCTCAGAATTAACATGCAACAAATATTCATGTTTTAGTAATTTCGAGTTAAAAATGCCTAATCTTGTGAGCTGCATTCCCATCTCAATGTCTTCTATTTATTATACTGTTCCTAGTATGTTAAATAAACCTCTTTTGCTGCGTTTGGCTATTTTTAAGCCGTTTATTTCTCTGTTAAATGTTTCTGCTAGGTATTCGATTTGTATTAGGTTAATTAAGATAAGGTATTAGGTAATTAAGTTTTTGTAGGAAAAACATTTTGTTTTTTAAGATATCCTGACCAAACTCGGCATTTATTAGTTTTACTATGATCTCCATATATATGCAAAATCCTATTAAGATCGGACAACTATAACATATTGATGCCATAGGCAGGATCGGTCGAAAATTAAATTTTTGTATGAAAACCATTTTGTTTTTTAAGATATCTTGACCAAACGCGGCATTTATTAGTTTTACTATGCGCCCCATATATATGCGAAATCCTATTAAGATCGGACCACTATATTATATAGCTGCCATAGGATTGATCGGTCGAAAATTAAGTTTTTGTATGAAAAAATATATTGGTTTTCAAGATATCTTGACCAATCTCGGCGTTTATTAGTTTTACTTTACTCCTCATGTACATGAATAATCCTATTAAGATCGGACCACTATATCATATAGCTGCCATAGGAATGATCGGTCGAAAATTAAGTTTTTGTATGAAAAACATTTTGTTTTTTAAGATATCTTGACCAAACTCGGCATTTATTAGTTTTACTATGCTCCCCATATATATGCAAAATCCTATAAAGATCGGACCATTATATCATATAGCTGCCATAGGAACGATCGGTCGAAAATTAAGTTTGTGTATGAAAAAACATTTTGTTTTTCAAGATATCTTTACCAAACTCGGCATTTATTAGTTATACAATGCTCCTCATATATATGCAAAATCCTATTAAGATCGACCAATATATCTAATAGCTGCCATAGGAATGATCAGTCGAAAATTAAGTTTTTGTATGAAAAACTTTTTGTTTTTTAAGATATCTTGACCAAACTCAGAATTTATTAGTTTTACAATGCTCCTCATATATTTGAAAAATCCTATGAAGATCGGTCGAAAATTAAGTTTTTGTATGAAAAAACATTTTTTTTTTCAATATATCCTAAGCAATCTTTGCATTTATTAGTTTTGCTATGCTCCTCATATATATGCGAAATCCTATTAGGATCGGACCACTATATCATATAGCTGCCATATGAATAATCGGTCCAAAAGTAAGTTTTTCTACGAAAAAACATTTTGTTTTTCAGGATATCTTGACCAAGCTCGGCATTTATTATTTTAACTATGCTCCTCATATATATGCGAAATCCTATTAAGATCGGACCACTATATCATATAGCTGCAATAAGAACGATCGGTCGAAAATTAAGTTTTTATATGAAAAAACATTTTGTTTTTGAACAAACTCGCCGTTTATTAGTTTTACTTTACTCCTCATATATATGCAAAATCATATTAAGATCGGACCACTATATCATATAGCTGCCATAGGAACAATCGGTCGAAAATTAAGTTTTTCTATGAAAAAACATTTTGTTTTTCAAGATATCTTGACCAAACTCAGCATTTACTAGTTTTACTTTATCCCTCATATATATGCAAAATCCTATAAAGATCGGACCACTATATCATATAGCCGCCATGGGATCGATCAGTCGAAAATTGAGTTTTTGTATGAAAAAACATTTTGTTTATCAAAATATCTTGACCAAACTTGGCATTTATTAGTTATACAATGCTCCTCATATATATGCAAAATCCTATTAAGATCGGACCAATATATCTAATAGCTGCCATTGGAATGATCAGTCGAAAATTAAGTTTTTGTATGAAAAACTTTTTGTTTTTTAAGATATCTTGACCAAACTCAGCATTTATTAGTTGTACAATGCTCCTCATATATTTGAAAAATCCTATGAAGATCGGTCGAAAATTAAGTTTTTGTATGAAAAAACATTTTGTTTTTCAATATATCCTGAGCAATCTTTGCATTTATTAGTTTTGCTATGCTCCTCATATATATGCGAAATCCTATTAGGATCGGACCACTATATCATATAGCTGCCATATGAATGATCGGTCCAAAAGTAAGTTTTTGTACGAAAAAATATTTTGTTTTTCAGGATATCTTGACCAAGCTCGGCATTTATTATTTTTACTATGCTCCTCATATATATGCGAAATCCTATTAAGATCGGACCACTATATCATATAGCTGCCATAAGAACGATCGGTCGAAAATTAAGATTTTTTATATGAAAAAACATTTTGTTTTTGAACAAACTCGCCGTTTATTAGTTTTACTTTACTCCTCATATATATGCAAAATCATATTAAGATCGGACCACTATATCATATAGCTGCCATAGGAACGATCGGTCGATAATTAGTCTTTTGTATGAAAAAATATTTTGTTTTTCAAGATATCTTGACCAAACTCGGCATTTATTAATTTTACTTTACTCCTCATATATATGCAAATCCTATTAAGATCGGACCGAAAATTTAAGTTGTTGTATGAAAAAATATTTTGTTTTTCAAAATATCTTAACCAAACTTGGCATTAACTATTTTCCCTGTGCTTCTTAAATACGGGAAATCACTATAAGCATTATAAAAAGGTTCGGTCTGCAAGGGTATTAGATCTTCGGCGTGCCGAAGATAGCCTTTCTTTCTCGTTATTATATCTCGAGGATTAGGGGATATTATCAATATTTCGTTAGTATTTGAATTAAACCAAGTGGAAGTTATTGTATTCAACTATTTCTCAGAATTAACATGCAACAAATATTCATATATTAGTAATTTCGAGTTAAAAATGCCTAATCTTGTGAGCTGCATTCCCATCTCAATGTCTTCTATATATTCTGTAAAGTGTTAAAAGATAAATATTAGGATATCTAATTTCTTTCCTTTTTGTTTCTCTTGATCTAGTTCGTTCATGATTTCTATTCCCTTGCTTAAAGCTTCTATTATGTGATTTAATTCGTTAACCTTTACGCTGTTTTCCGCTAAGTTGCTTATTTGATGTTCAATTTCTGTTTTGTCTTCTTGATCCAATGTTCCAAAGAAGTGTTTATATACTGTTCCTACTATGTTAAATAAACGTCTTTTGCTGCGTTTGGCTATTTTTAAGCCGTTTATTTCTCTGTTAAATGTTTCTACTAGGTATTCGATTTGTATTATGTTATTATATCCTTGCAAAGTGTATTATAATTTTGTCGTAAAATGTGGAACGCGTAGAAGGAGACATCTCCGACCCCATAAAGTATATATATTCTTGATCAACATTAACAACCGTCCGTCCGTCTGTCTGTTTCTATGCGAATTAGTCTTTCAGTTTTAAAGCTATCTTTATGAAATTTTGCAGAAGTCCCTCTTTCTGTGGCACGCAGCACATATGTGAAAACCAGCTGGATCGGACCACTATACAATATAGCTGCCATAGGAACGATCGATCGAATATAAAGTTTTTGTATGAAAAAACATTTTGTTTTTCAACATATCTTGACCAAACTCGGCATTTATTAGTTTTACTTTACTCCTCATATATATGGAAAATCCTATTAAGATCGGACGACTATATCATATAGCCGCCATAGGATCGATCAGTCGAAAATTAAGTTTTTGTAGGAAAAACATTATGTTTTTCAAGATATCTTGACCTTACTCGGCATTTATTAGTTTTACTTTTCTCCTCATATATATGCGAAGCCCTATTAAGGTCGAACCACTAAATCATATTGCTGCCATAGATCGGTCGAATATTAAGTTTTTGTATGAAAAAACATTTTGTTTATCAAGATATCTTGACCAAACTCGGCATTTATTAGCATTACTTAACTCCTCATATATATGCAAAATCCTATTAAGATCGGAACACTATATCATATAGCCGCCATAGGATCGATCAGTCGAAAATTAAGTTTTTGTATGAAAAATATTTTGGTTTTCAAGATATCCTGGCCAAACTCGGCATTTATTAGTTGTACTTTACTCCTCATATATATGGAAAATACTATTAAGATGGGACCACAATATCATAGAGCTGCCATAAGAACGATCGGTCGAAAATTAAGTTTTTGTATGGAAAAACATTTTGTTTTTTAAGATATCTTGACCAAACTCGCCGTTTATTAGTTTTACTTTACTCGTCATATATACGCGAAATCATATTAAGATCGGACCACTATATCATATAGCTGCCATGGGATCGATCGGTCGAAAATTAAGTTTTTGTATGAAAAACATTTTGTTTTTTAAGATATCTTGACCAAACTCAGCATTTATTAGTTTTACAATGCTCCTCATACATTTGCAAAATCCTATGAAGATGGGTCGAAAAGTAAGTTTTTGTATGAAAAAACATTTTGTTTTTCAAGATATCTTGACCAAACTCGGCCTTTATTAGTTTTGCTATGCTCTTCATATGTATGCGAAATACTATTAAGATCGGACCACTATATCATGTAGCTGCCATTTGAATGATCGGTCAAAAATTAAGTTTTTTTCCGAAAAAACATTTTGTTTTTCCAGATATCTTGACCAAACACGGAATTTATTAGTTTTACAATGCTCCTCATATATATGCAAAATCCTATGAAGATCGGACCAATATATCTAATAGCTGCAATAGGAATAATCAGTCGAAAATTAAGTTTTTGTATGAATAAATATTTTGGTTTTCAAGATATCTTGACAAAAATCAGAATTTATTAGTTTTACAATGCTCCTCATATATTTGCAAAATCCTATGAAGATCGGTCGAAAATTAAGTTTTTGTATGGCAAAACAATTTGTTTTTTAAGATATCTTGACTAAACTCGACATTTATTAGTTTTTCTATGCTCCTCATATATATGCGAAATCCTGTTAAGATCGGACCACTATATCATATAGCTGCCATAGGAATGATCGGTCGAAAATTAAGTTTTGGTACGAAAAAACATTTTGTTTTTCAAGATATCTTGACCAAACTCAGCATTTATTAGTTTTACAATGCTCCTCATACATTTGCAAAATCTTATGAAGATGGGTCGAAAAGTAAGTTTTTGTATGAAAAAACATTTTGTTTTTCAAGATATCTTGCCCAAACTCGGCATTTATTAGTTTTACTTTACTCCTCATATATATGCAAAATCCTATTAAGATCGGATCACTATATCGTATAGCTGCCATAGGAACGATCGGTGGATAATTAGTCTTTTGTATGAAAAAATATTTTGTTTTTCAAGATATCTTGACCAAACTCGGCATTTATTAGTTTTACTTTACTCCTCATATATATGCAAATCCTATTAAGATCGGCCTGAAAATTAAGTTGTATGAAAAAATATTTTGTTTTTCAAAATATCTTGACCAAACTTTTCATTAACTATTTTTCCTGTGCTTCTTAGATACGGGAAAGCACTATAAGCATTATAAAAAGGTTGGGTCTGCAAGGGTATTAGATCTTCGGCGTGCCGAAGATAGCCTTTCTTTCTCGTTATTATATCCTAAGGATTATGGGATATTATCAGTATTTCGTTAGTATCTGATTTAAACCAAGTGGAAGTTATTGTATTCAACTATTTCTCAGAATTAACATGCAACAAATATTCATGTTTTAGTAATTTCGAGTTAAAAATGCCTAATCTTGTGAGCTGCATTCCCATCTCAATGTCTTCTATTTATTATACTGTTCCTAGTATGGTAAATAAACCTCTTTTGCTGCGTTTGGCTATTTTTAAGCCGTTTATTTCTCTGAAAATGTTTCTACTAGGTATTCGATTTGTATTAGGTTAATTAAGATAAGGTATTAGGTAATTAAGTTTTTGTAGGAAAAACATTTTGTTTTTTAAGATATCCTGACCAAACTCGGCATTTATTAGTTTTACTATGATCTCCATACAACAACTATATCATATTGATGCCATAGGCAGGATCGGTCGAAAATTGAATTTTTGTATGAAAACCATTTTGTTTTGCTCCTCATATATATGCGAAATCCTATTAGGATCGGACCACTATATCATATAGCTGCCATATGAATAATCGGTCCAAAAGTAAGTTTTTCTACGAAAAAACATTTTGTTTTTCAGGATATCTTGACCAAGCTCGGCATTTATTATTTTAACTATGCTCCTCATATATATGCGAAATCCTATTAAGATCGGACCACTATATCATATAGCTGCAATAAGAACGATCGGTCGAAAATTAAGTTTTTATATGAAAAAACATTTTGTTTTTGAACAAACTCGCCGTTTATTAGTTTTACTTTACTCCTCATATATATGCAAAATCATATTAAGATCGGACCACTATATCATATAGCTGCCATAGGAACAATCGGTCGAAAATTAAGTTTTTCTATGAAAAAACATTTTGTTTTTCAAGATATCTTGACCAAACTTAGCATTTACTAGTTTTACTTTATCCCTCATATATATGCAAAATCCTATAAAGATCGGACCACCATATCATATAGCCGCCATGGGATCGATCAGTCGAAAATTGAGTTTTTGTATGAAAAAACATTTTGTTTATCAAAATATCTTGACCAAACTTGGCATTTATTAGTTATACAATGCTCCTCATATATATGCAAAATCCTATTAAGATCGGACCAATATATCTAATAGCTGCCATAGGAATTATCAGTCGAAAATTAAGTTTTTGTATGAAAAACTTTTTGTTTTTTAAGATATCTTGACCAAACTCAGCATTTATTAGTTTTACAATGCTCCTCATATATTTGAAAAATCCTATGAAGATCGGTCGAAAATTAAGTTTTTGTATGAAAAAACATTTTGTTTTTCAATATATCCTGAGCAATCTTTGCATTAATTAGTTTTGCTATGCTCCTCATATATATGCGAAATCCTATTAGGATCGGACCACTATATCATATAGCTGCCATATGAATGATCGGTCCAAAAGTAAGTTTTTGTACGAAAAAATATTTTGTTTTTCAGGATATCTTGACCAAGCTCGGCATTTATTATTTTTACTATGCTCCTCATATATATGCGAAATCCTATTAAGATCGGACCACTATATCATATAGCTGCCATAAGAACGATCGGTCGAAAATTAAGTTTTTATATGAAAAAACATTTTGTTTTTGAACAAACTCGCCGTTTATTAGTTTTACTTTACTCCTCATATATATGCAAAATCATATTAAGATCGGACCACTATATCATATAGCTGCCATAGGAACGATCGGTCGATAATTAGTCTTTTGTATGAAAAAATATTTTGTTTTTCAAGATATCTTGACCAAACTCGGCATTTATTAATTTTACTTTACTCTTCATATATATGCAAATCCTATTAAGATCGGACCGAAAATTTAAGTTGTTGTATGAAAAAATATTTTGTTTTTCAAAATATCTTAACCAAACTTGGCATTAACTATTTTCCCTGTGCTTCTTAAATACGGGAAATCACTATAAGCATTATAAAAAGGTTCGGTCTGCAAGGGTATTAGATCTTCGGCGTGCCGAAGATAGCCTTTCTTTCTCGTTATTATATCTCGAGGATTATGGGATATTATCAGTATTTCGTTAGTATTTGATTTAAACCAAGTGGAAGTTATTGTATTCAACTATTTCTCAGAATTAACATGCAACAAATATTCATATTTTAGTAATTTCGAGTTAAAAATGCCTAATCTTGTGAGCTGCATTCCCATCTCAATGTCTTCTATATATTCTGTAAAGTGTTAAAAGATAAATATTAGGATATCTAATTTCTTTCCTTTTTGTTTCTCTTGATCTAGTTCGTTCATGATTTCTATTCCCTTGCTTAAAGCTTCTATTATGTGATTTAATTCGTTAACCTTTACGCTGTTTTCCGCTAAGTTGCTTATTTGATGTTCAATTTCTGTTTTGTCTTCTTGATCCAATGTTCCAAAGAAGTGTTTATATACTGTTCCTACTATGTTAAATAAACGTCTTTTGCTGCGTTTGGCTGTTTTTAAGCCGTTTATTTCTCTGTTAAATGTTTCTACTAGGTATTCGATTTGTATTATGTTATTATATCCTTGCAGAGGGTATTATAATTTTGTCGTAAAATGTGTAACGCGTAGAAGGAGACATCTGCGACCCCATAAAGTATATATATTCTTGATCAACATTAACAACCGTCCGTCCGTCTGTCTGTTTCTATGCGAATTAGTCTTTCAGTTTTAAAGCTATCTTTATGAAATTTTGCAGAAGTCCCTCTTTCTGTGGCACGCAGCACATATGTGAAAACCAGCTGGATCGGACCACTATACCATATAGCTGCCATAGGAACGATCGATCGAATATAAAGTTTTTGTATGAAAAAACATTTTGTTTTTCAACATCTCTTGACCAAACTCGGCATTTATTAGTTTTACTTTACTCCTCATATATATGGAAAATCCTATTAAGATCGGACGACTATATCATATAGCCGCCATAGGATCGATCAGTCAAAAATTAAGTTATTGTAGGAAAAACATTATGTTTTTCAAGATATCTTGACCGTACTCGGCATTTATTAGTTTTACTTTTCTCCTCATATACATGCGAAGCCCTATTAAGGTCGAACCACTAAATCATATTGCTGCCATAGATCCGTCGAATATTAAGTTTTGGTATGAAAAAACATTTTGTTTATCAAGATATCTTGACCAAACTCGGCATTTATTAGCATTACTTAACTCCTCATATATATGCAAAATCCTATTAAGATCGGAACACTATATCATATAGCCGCCATAGGATCGATCAGTCGAAAATTAAGTTTTTGTATGAAAAATATTTTGGTTTTCAAGATATCCTGGCCAAACTCGGCATTTATTAGTTGTACTTTACTCCTCATATATATGGAAAATACTATTAAGATGGGACCACTATATCATAGAGCTGCCATAAGAACGATCGGTCGAAAATTAAGTTTTTGTATGGAAAAACATTTTGTTTTTTAATAAACTCGCCGTTTATTAGTTTTACTTTACTCGTCATATATATGCGAAATCATATTAAGATCGGACCACTATATCATATAGCTGCCATGGGATCGATCGGTCCAAAATTAAGTTTTTGTATGAAAAACATTTTGTTTTTCAAGATATCTTGACCAAACTCAGCATTTATTAGTTTTACAATGCTTCTCATACATTTGCAAAATCCTATGAAGATGGGTCGAAAAGTAAGTTTTTGTATGAAAAAACATTTTGTTTTTCAAGATATCTTGACCAAACTCGGCCTTTATTAGTTTTGCTATGCTCTTCATATGTATGCGAAATACTATTAAGATCGGACCACTATATCATGTAGCTGCCATTTGAATGATCGGTCGAAAATTAAGTTTTTGTCCGAAAAAACATTTTGTTTTTCCAGATATCTTGACCAAACACGGAATTTATTAGTTTTACAATGCTCCTCATATATATGCAAAATCCTATGAAGATCGGACCAATATATCTAATAGCTGCCATAGGAATAATCAGTCGAAAATTAAGTTTTTGTATGAATAAATATTTTGGTTTTCAAGATATCTTGACAAAAATCAGAATTTATTAGTTTTACAATGCTCCTTATATATTTGCAAAATCCTATGAAGATCGGTCGAAAATTAAGTTTTTGTATGGAAAAACATTTTGTTTTTTAAGATATCTTGACCAAACTCGACATTTTTTAGTTTTTCTATGCTCCTCATATATATGCGAAATCCTATTAAGATCGGACCACTATATCATATAGCTGCCATAGGAATGATCGGTCGAAAATTAAGTTTTGGTACGAAAAAACATTTTGTTTGTCAAGATATCTTGACCAAACTCAGCATTTATTAGTTTTACAATGCTCCTCATACATTTGCAAAATCCTATGAAGATGGGTCGAAAAGTAAGTTTTTGTATGAAAAAACATTTTGTTTTTCAAGATATCTTGACCAAACTCTGCATTTATTAGTTTTGCAATGCTCCTCATATATATGCAAAATCCTATGAAGATCGGACCAATATATCTAATAGCTGCCATAGGAACGATCGGTCGAAAATTAAGTTTTTGTATGAAAAAATATTTTGGTTTTCAAGATATCTTGACAAAAATCAGCATTTATTAGTTTTACAATGCTCCTCATATATATGCAAAATCCTATGAAGATCGGACCAATATATCTAATAGCTGCCATAGGAAAGATCGGTCGAAAATTAAATTTTTGTATGAAAAATTATTTTGTTTTTGACCAAACTCGCCGTTTATTAGTTTTACTTTACTCGTCATATATATGCGAAATCCTATTGAGATCGGACCACTATATCATATAGCTGCCATAGGATCGATCGGTCGAAAAATAAGTATTTGTACGAAAAAACATTTTGTTTTTCAAGATATATTGACCAAACTCGGCATTTATTATTTTTACTATGCTCCTCATATATATACGAAATCCCATTAAGATCGGACCACTATATCATATAGCTGCCATAGGAACGATCGGTCGAAAATTAAGTTTTTGTATGAAAAAACATTTTGTTTTTCAAGATATCTTGACCAAACTCGGTATTTATTAGTTTTACAATGCACCTCATATATATGCAAAATCCTATGAAGATCGGACCAATATATCTAATAGCTGCCATAGGAATGATCAGTCGAAAATTAAGTTTTTGTATGAAAAAATATTTTGGTTTTCAAGATATCTTAACCAAACTTGGCATTAACTATTTTCCCTGTGCTTCTTAAATACGGGAAATCACTATAAGCATTATAAAAAGGTTCGGTCTGCAAGGGTATTAGATCTTCGGCGTGCCGAAGATAGCCTTTCTTTCTCGTTATTATATCTCGAGGATTATGGGATATTATCAGTATTTCGTTAGTATTTGATTTAAACCAAGTGGAAGTTATTGTATTCAACTATTTCTCAGAATTAACATGCAACAAATATTCATATTTTAGTAATTTCGAGTTAAAAATGCCTAATCTTGTGAGCTGCATTCCCATCTCAATGTCTTCTATATATTCTGTAAAGTGTTAAAAGATAAATATTAGGATATCTAATTTCTTTCCTTTTTGTTTCTCTTGATCTAGTTCGTTCATGATTTCTATTCCCTTGCTTAAAGCTTCTATTATGTGATTTAATTCGTTAACCTTTACGCTGTTTTCCGCTAAGTTGCTTATTTGATGTTCAATTTCTGTTTTGTCTTCTTGATCCAATGTTCCAAAGAAGTGTTTATATACTGTTCCTACTATGTTAAATAAACGTCTTTTGCTGCGTTTGGCTGTTATTAAGCCGTTTATTTCTCTGTTAAATGTTTCTACTAGGTATTCGATTTGTATTATGTTATTATATCCTTGCAGAGGGTATTATAATTTTGTCGTAAAATGTGTAACGCGTAGAAGGAGACATCTGCGACCCCATAAAGTATATATATTCTTGATCAACATTAACAACCGTCCGTCCGTCTGTCTGTTTCTATGCGAATTAGTCTTTCAGTTTTAAAGCTATCTTTATGAAATTTTGCAGAAGTCCCTCTTTCTGTGGCACGCAGCACATATGTGAAAACCAGCTGGATCGGACCACTATACCATATAGCTGCCATAGGAACGATCGATCGAATATAAAGTTTTTGTATGAAAAAACATTTTGTTTTTCAACGTCTCTTGACCAAACTCGGCATTTATTAGTTTTACTTTACTCCTCATATATATGGAAAATCCTATTAAGATCGGACGACTATATCATATAGCCGCCATAGGATCGATCAGTCAAAAATTAAGTTATTGTAGGAAAAACATTATGTTTTTCAAGATATCTTGACCTTACTCGGCATTTATTAGTTTTACTTTTCTCCTCATATACATGCGAAGCCCTATTAAGGTCGAACCACTAAATCATATTGCTGCCATAGATCCGTCGAATATTAAGTTTTGGTATGAAAAAACATTTTGTTTATCAAGATATCTTGACCAAACTCGGCATTTATTAGCATTACTTAACTCCTCATATATATGCAAAATCCTATTAAGATCGGAACACTATATCATATAGCCGCCATAGGATCGATCAGTCGAAAATTAAGTTTTTGTATGAAAAATATTTTGGTTTTCAAGATATCCTGGCCAAACTCGGCATTTATTAGTTGTACTTTACTCCTCATATATATGGAAAATACTATTAAGATGGGACCACTATATCATAGAGCTGCCATAAGAACGATCGGTCGAAAATTAAGTTTTTGTATGGAAAAACATTTTGTTTTTTAATAAACTCGCCGTTTATTAGTTTTACTTTACTCGTCATATATATGCGAAATCATATTAAGATCGGACCACTATATCATATAGCTGCCATGGGATCGATCGGTCCAAAATTAAGTTTTTGTATGAAAAACATTTTGTTTTTCAAGATATCTTGACCAAACTCAGCATTTATTAGTTTTACAATGCTTCTCATACATTTGCAAAATCCTATGAAGATGGGTCGAAGAGTAAGTTTTTGTATGAAAAAACATTTTGTTTTTCAAGATATCTTGACCAAACTCGGCCTTTATTAGTTTTGCTATGCTCTTCATATGTATGCGAAATACTATTAAGATCGGACCACTATATCATGTAGCTGCCATTTGAATGATCGGTCGAAAATTAAGTTTTTGTACGAAAAAACATTTTGTTTTTCAAGATATCTTGACCAAACACGGAATTTATTAGTTTTACAATGCTCCTCATATATATGCAAAATCCTATGAAGATCGGAGCAATATATCTAATAGCTGCCATAGGAATAATCAGTCGAAAATTAAGTTTTTGTATGAATAAATATTTTGGTTTTCAAGATATCTTGACAAAAATCAGAATTTATTAGTTTTACAATGCTCCTTATATATTTGCAAAATCCTATGAAGATCGGTCGAAAATTAAGTTTTTGTATGGAAAAACATTTTGTTTTTTAAGATATCTTGACCAAACTCGACACTTTTTAGTTTTTCTATGCTCCTCATATATATGCGAAATCCTATTAAGATCGGACCACTATATCATATAGCTGCCATAGGAATGATCGGTCGAAAATTAAGTTTTGGTACGAAAAAACATTTTGTTTGTCAAGATATCTTGACCAAACTCAGCATTTATTAGTTTTACAATGCTCCTCATACATTTGCAAAATCCTATGAAGATGGGTCGAAAAGTAAGTTTTTGTATGAAAAAACATTTTGTTTTTCAAGATATCTTGACCAAACTCTGCATTTATTAGTTTTGCAATGCTCCTCATATATATGCAAAATCCTATGAAGATCGGACCAATATATCTAATAGCTGCCATAGGAACGATCGGTCGAAAATTAAGTTTTTGTATGAAAAAATATTTTGGTTTTCAAGATATCTTGACAAAAATCAGCATTTATTAGTTTTACAATGCTCCTCATATATATGCAAAATCCTATGAAGATCGGACCAATATATCTAATAGCTGCCATAGGAACGATCGGTCGAAAATTAAATTTTTGTATGAAAAATTATTTTGTTTTTGACCAAACTCGCCGTTTATTAGTTTTACTTTACTCGTCATATATATGCGAAATCCTATTTAGATCGGACCAATATATCATATAGCTGCCATAGGATCGATCGGTCGAAAAATAAGTATTTGTACGAAAAAACATTTTGTTTTTCAGGGTATATTGACCAAGCTCGGCATTTATTATTTTTACTATGCTCCTCATATATATACGAAATCCCATTAAGATCGGACCACTATATCATATAGCTGCCATAGGAACGATCGGTCGAAAATTAAGTTTTTGTATGAAAAAACATTTTGTTTTTCAAGATATCTTGACCAAACTCGGTATTTATTAGTTTTACAATGCACCTCATATATATGCAAAATCCTATGAAGATCGGACCAATATATCTAATAGCTGCCATAGGAATGATCAGTCGAAAATTAAGTTTTTGTATGAAAAAATATTTTGGTTTTCAAGATATCTTGACAAATTTACAATGCTCCTCATATATTTGCAAAATCCTATGAAGATCGGTCGAAAATTAAGTTTTTGTATGAAAAAATATTTTGTTTTTCAAGATATCTTGACCAAACTCGGCATTTATTAATTTTACTTTACTCCTCATATATATGCAAATCCTATTAAGATCGGACCGAAAATTTAAGTTGATGTATGAAAAATTATTTTGTTTTTCAAAATATCTTGACCAAACTTGGCATTAACTATTTTCCCTGTGCTTCTTAGATACGGGAAATCACTATAACAATTATAAAAAGGTTCGGTCTGCAAGGGTATTAGATCTTCGGCGTGCCGAAGATAGCCTTTCTTTCTCGTTATTATATCTCGAGGATTATGGGATATTATCAGTATTTCGTTAGTATTTGATTTAAACCAAGTGGAAGTTATTGTATTCAACTATTTCTCAGAATTAACATGCAACAAATATTCATATTTTAGTAATTTCGAGTTAAAAATGGCTAATCTTGTGAGCTGCATTCCCATCTCAATGTCTTCTATATATTCTGTAAAGTGTTTAAAGATAAATATTAGGATATCTAATTTCTTTCCTTTTTGTTTCTCTTGATCTAGTTCGTTCATGATTTCTATTCCCTTGCTTAAAGCTTCTATTATGTGATTTAATTCGTTAACCTTTACGCTGTTTTCCGCTAAGTTGCTTATTTGATGTTCAATTTCTGTTTTGTCTTCTTGATCCAATGTTCCAAAGAAGTGTTTATATACTGTTCCTACTATGTTAAATAAACGTCTTTTGCTGCGTTTGGCTATTTTTAAGCCGTTTATTTCTCTGTTAAATGTTTCTACTAGGTATTCGATTTGTATTATGTTATTATATCCTTGCAGAGGGTATTATAATTTTGTCGTGAAATGTGTAACGCGTAGAAGGATACATCTGCGACCCCATAAAGTATATATATTCTTGATCAACATTAACAACCGTCCGTCCGTCTGTCTGTTTCTATGCGAATTAGTCTTTCAGTTTTAAAGCTATCTTCATGAAATTTTGCAGAAGTCCCTCTTTCTGTGGCACGCAGCACATATGTGAAAACCAGCTGGATCGGACCACTATACCATATAGCTGCCATAGGAACGATCGATCGAATATAAAGTTTTTGTATGAAAAAACATTTTGTTTTTCAAGATATCTTGACCAAACTCGGCAGTAATTAGTTTTACTTTACTCCTCATATATACACAAAATCCTATTAAGATCGGACCACTATATCATACAGCCGCCATAGGATCGATCAGTCGAAAATTAAGTTTTTGTAGGAAAAACCATTTTGTTTTCAAGATATTTTGACCAAACTCGGCATTTATTAGTTTTACTTTACTCCTCATATATATGGAAAATCCTATTAAGATCGGACGACTATATCATATAGCCGCCATATGATCGATCAGTCGAAAATTAAGTTTTTGTAGGAAAAACATTGTTTTTCAAGATATCTTGACCTTACTCGGCATTTATTAGTTTTACTTTTCTCCTCATATATATGCGAAGCCCTATTAAGGTCGAACCACTAAATCATATTGCTGCCATAGATCGGTCGAATATTAAGTTTTTGTATGAAAAAACATTTTGTTTATCAAGATATCTTGACCAAACTCGGCATTTATTAGCATTACTTAACTCCTCATATATATGCAAAATCCTATTAAGATCGAAACACTATATCATATAGCCGCCATAGGATCGATCAGTCGAAAATTAAGTTTTTGTACGAAAAATATTTTGGTTTTCAAGATATCCTGACCAAACTCGGCATTTATTAGTTGTACTTTACTCCTCATATATATGGAAAATACTATTAAGATGGGACCACTATATCATAGAGCTGCCATAAGAACGATCGGTCGAAAATTAAGTTTTTGTATGGAAAAACATTTTGTTTTTTAAGATATCTTGACCAAACTCGCCGTTTATTAGTTTTACTTTACTCGTCATATATATACGAAATCATATTAAGATCGGACCACACTATCATATAGCTGCCATGGGATCGATCGGTCGAAAATTAAGTTTTTGTATGAAAAACATTTTGTTTTTCAAGATATCTTGACCAAACTCAGCATTTATTAGTTTTACAATGCTCCTCATACATTAACAAAATCCTATGAAGATGGGTCGAAAAGTAAGTTTTTGTATGAAAAAACATTTTGTGTTTCAAGATATCTTGACCAAACTCGGCCTTTATTAATTTTGCTATGCTCTTCATATGTATGCGAAATACTATTAAATTCGGACCACTATATCATGTAGCTGCCATTTGAATGATCGGTCGAAAATTAAGTTTTTGTCCGAAAAAACATTTTGTTTTTCAAGATATCTTGACCAAACTCGGAATTTATTAGTTTTACAATGCTCCTCATATATATGCAAAATCCTATGAAGATCGGACCAATATATCTAATAGCTGCCATAGGAATGATCAGTCGAAAATTAAGTTTTTGTATGAATAAATATTTTGGTTTTCAAGATATCTTGACAAAAATCAGAATTTATTAGTTTTACAATGCTCCTCATTATTTGCAAAATCCTATGAAGATGGGTCGAAAATTAAGTTTTTGTATGGAAAAACATTTTGTTTTTTAAGATATCTTGACCAAACTCGACATTTATTAGTTTTTCTATGCTCCTCATATATATGCGAAATCCTATTAAGATCGGACCACTATATCATATAGCTGCCATAGGAATGATCGGTCGAAAATTAAGATTTGGTACGAAAAAACATTTTGTTTTTCAAGATATCTTGACCTAACTCAGCATTTATTAGTTTTACAATGCTCCTCATACATTTGCAAAATCCTATGAAGATGGGTCGAAAAGTAAGTTTTTGTATGAAAAAACATTTTGTTTTTCAAGATATCTTGACCAAACTCTGCATTTATTAGTTTTGCAATGCTCCTCATATATATGCAAAATCCTATGAAGATCGGACCAATATATCTAATAGCTGCCATAGGAACGATCGGTCGAAAATTAAGTTTTTGTATGAAAAATTATTTTGTTTTTGACCAAACTCGCCGTTTACTAGTTTTACTTTACTCGTCATATATATGCGAAATCCTATTGAGATCGGACCACTATATCATATAGCTGCCATAGGATCGATCGGTCGAAAATTAAGTATTTGTACGAAAAAACATTTTGTTTTTCAGGGTATCTTGAGCAAGCTCGGCATTTATTATTTTTACTATGCTCCTCATATATATACGAAATCCCATTAAGATCGGACCACTATATCATATAGCTGCCATAGGAACGATCGGTCGAAAATTAAGTTTTTTTATGAAAAAACATTTTGTTTTTGACCAAACTCGCCGTTTATTAGCTTTACCTAACTCGTCATATATATGCGAAATCCTATTATGATCGGACCACTATATCATATAGCTGCCATAGGA
>NW_027212914.1:120000-125865 GCF_030788295.1 Drosophila virilis | reverse complement strand
TGTACCTTGTGTATCAGCGTTTATTAAATAAAAAAATATTTAAATATATTTTTCTCGATTTTAAAAGAGTTAATGTAATATTAAAGTTAATGTAATAAAATTATTTTAAATATTATTAGAAATGAAATGTTATTCGTTTTAAAGGTATCTAGTTTTTTAAGAAATAAATTTAATTTAGAAATTATAAATTATTTAAAAGATTTTTTAATTAATAATTTATTTTAATATTTTATGGGATAAGCTATAGAATAAATTTTTTAAAAATAGAAAATAAATTTAAAATATATATGCTTAGAATTAGCAATTATTAAAAATTGTGTTATAATTTATTTTATAAATTAAATTATTTATTATATTTTAAATTTTTATTGAAATATTAATTTTAATTTCTTAAATTAAGAAAAAATGATAGAATTAGTATATTTTATTGTAAAATAAATTTAAATGATAAGTTTAAGTAAAGAATTCGGCAAAAATAATATTCGCCTGTTTAACAAAAACATGTCTTTTTGAATTAAATTTAAAGTCTAACCTGCCCACTGAACATTTTTAAATGGCCGCAGTATTTTAACTGTGCAAAGGTATCATAATCATTAGTCTTTTAATTGAAGGCTGGAATGAATGGTTGGACAAAATATTAACTGTTTCATTTAAATTTTTTATAAAATTTTATTTTTAAGTCAAATAGCTAAAATTTATTTAAAAGACGAGAAGACCCTATAAATCTTTATATTTTATTTATTTTAATTATAAAGATTATTTTTATTATTATAAATTAAAATATTTTATTGGGGTGATATTCAAATTTAAAAACTTTTAATGATTAAAATCATTAATGTATGAATATTTGATCCATTAATAATGATTAAAAATTTAAGTTACTTTAGGGATAACAGCGTTATTTTTTTGGAGAGTTCATATCGATAAAAAAGCTTGCGACCTCGATGTTGGATTAAGATATAATTTTGGGTGTAGCCGTTCAAATTTTAAGTCTGTTCGACTTTTAAATTCTTACATGATCTGAGTTCAAACCGGCGTAAGCCAGGTTGGTTTCTATCTTTAAAAATATATAATATTTTAGTACGAAAGGACCAAATATTAGAATAATTTTATTTTTATTTAGAATAATATTAATTAATATAACTATTTTGGCAGATTAGTGCAATAAATTTAGAATTTCTTTATGTAATATTTATTACAAATAGTACTTGTTTTATATAGAATTTGATTATATCTTTAGTAGGGAGTTTATTATTAATTATTTGTGAATTAGTTAGAGTAGCTTTTTTAACTTTATTGGAACGAAAAGTTTTAAGTTATATTCAAATTCGTAAGGGTCCTCAACCTTTTTGTGATGCAATTAAATTATTTACAAAAGAACAAACTTATCCATTATTATCTAATTATTTAAGATATTATATTTCACCTATTTTGTCTTTATTTTTATCTTTAGTGGTTTGAATATGTATACCATTTTTTGTAAAATTGTATTCTTTTAATTTGGGGGATTATTTTTTTTATGTTGTACTAGATTAGGGGTTTATACTGTTATAGTAGGTGGATGATCATCTAATTCAAATTATGCTTTATTATAATAAATAATATTTAATTTTCATTTTTATTTTAAAATGAAAATTATATTAATAGTGGTTTATTTTTGATTATTCTGAGTTTTAGTGATTAAATAAAATTATTATACATTTTTTAAATTATAAAAAAAAATAAAATTTTAAATAAATTATTATAAAGAAATTTATAAATAATTTATTTTGTATTAAAATTGTTTAATTAAATTTATAGTTTTATTTTGGCTTAAAAATTTGTTATTAATTTGATTTATATGTAAATTTTTGTGTGAATATTTAATAATTTAAAAAATTATTAAATTTATTATAATCGCAGTAATTAATTTTATTAGTTAAAGAAATTTAGAAATAGCAATATTAAAGAGTATAGATTAAATTGGTGCCAGCAATCGCGGTTACACCAATTATACAAATGAATTTTTTTAGTAAAAGTTAAATTGGTTTGAGTTAAATATAATTAAATTTATTAAGTGAAATTTTAAATTTAAAGTTTTTATTAAGTGAATAATTGAAACCTGAAAATTTTAAATAAAAACTAGGATTAGATACCCTATTATTTAAAATGTAAATATAAATACTTAAGTAGTAATAGTTAAGTTCTTGAAACTTAAAAAATTTGGCGGTCTTTTAGTCTAATCGATAATCCACGATGGACCTTACTTAAGTTTGTAATCAGTTTATATACCGTCGTTATCAGAATATTTTATAAGAATATTAATATTCAATAATTTTTATTAAAATTTATATCAGATCAAGGTGTAGCTTATATTTAAGTAATAATGGGTTACAATAAACTTATTTAAACGGATAAAATTATGAACAAATTTTTGAAGGTGGATTTGGTAGTAAACTTATAAAGATTAATAATTTGATTTTAGCTCTAAAATATGTACACATCGCCCGTCGCTCTTATTATTAAGATAAGATAAGTCGTAACATAGTAGATGTACTGGAAAGTGTATCTAGAATGACAATTTAAAGCTTATTAAGTAAAGCATTTCATTTACATTGAAAAGATTTTTGTGCAAATCAATATAAATTGATTAGATTTTATTTATTAATTTTATTTATTTTATTTTAAAATATTAAAAATAATTATATAAGAAAGAGTTTTAGTATTGTTTAAAGAAAAAATAATTTTAATAATAGTTTAATAGTATTGTAAAAGAAAATTGAAATATTTTGAAAAATTTTTATTATAAAAGAAAATTTAATTTATTGTACCTTGTGTATCAGCGTTTATTAAATAAAAAATATTTTAATATATTTTTCTCGATTTTAAAAGAGTTAATGTAATATTAAAGTTAATGTAATAAAATTATTTTAAATATTATATTAGAAATGAAATGTTATTCGTTTTTAAAGGTATCTAGTTTTTTAAGAAATAAATTTAATTTAGAAATTATAAATTTATTTAAAAAATTTTTTAATTAAATAATTTATAATTTTAATATTTTATGGGATAAGCTATAAAATAAATTTTTAAAAATAATAAATAAATTTAAAATATATATGCTTAGAATTAGCAATTATTAAAAATTGTGTTATAATTTATTTTATAAATTAAATTATTTATTATATTTTAAATTTTTATTGAAATATTAATTTTAATTTTTTAAATTAAGAAATAATGATAGAATTAGTATATTTTATTGTAAAATAAATTTAAATGATAAGTTTAATTAAAGAATTCGGCAAAAATAATATTCGCCTGTTTAACAAAAACATGTCTTTTTGAATTAAATTTAAAGTCTAACCTGCCCACTGAACATTTTTAAATGGCCGCAGTATTTTAACTGTGCAAAGGTATCATAATCATTAGTCTTTTAATTGAAGGCTGGAATGAATGGTTGGACAAAATATTAACTGTTTCATTTAAATTTTTTATAAAATTTTATTTTTAAGTCAAATAGCTAAAATTTATTTAAAAGACGAGAAGACCCTATAAATCTTTATATTTTATTTATTTTAATTATAAAGATTATTTTTATTATTATAAATTAAAATATTTTATTGGGGTGATATTCAAATTTAAAAACTTTTAATGATTAAAATCATTAATGTATGAATATTTGATCCATTAATAATGATTAAAAATTTAAGTTACTTTAGGGATAACAGCGTTATTTTTTTGGAGAGTTCATATCGATAAAAAAGCTTGCGACCTCGATGTTGGATTAAGATATAATTTTGGGTGTAGCCGTTCAAATTTTAAGTCTGTTCGACTTTTAAATTCTTACATGATCTGAGTTCAAACCGGCGTAAGCCAAGTTGGTTTCTATCTTTAAAAATATATAATATTTTAGTACGAAAGGACCAAATATTAGAATTATTTTATTTTTATTTAGAATAATATTAATTAATATAACTATTTTGGCAGATTAGTGCAGTAAATTTAGAATTTGTTTATGTAATATTTATTACAAATAGTACTTGTTTTATATAGAATTTGATTATACCTTTAGTAGGGAGTTTATTATTAATTATTTGTGTATTAGTTAGAGTAGCTTTTTTAACTTTATTGGAACGAAAAGTTTTAAGTTATATTCAAATTCGTAAGGGTCCACCAACCTTTTTGTGATGCAATTAAATTATTTACAAAAGAACAAACTTATCCATTATTATCTAATTATTTAAGATATTATATTTCACATATTTTGTCTTTATTTTTATCTTTAGTGGTTTGAATATGTATACCATTTTTTGTAAAATTGTATTCTTTTAATTTGGGGGGATTATTTTTTTTATGTTGTACTAGATTAGGGGTTTATACTGTTATAGTAGGTGGATGATCATCTAATTCAAATTATGCTTTATTAGGGGGTTTACGGGCTGTTGCTCAAACTATTTCTTATGAAGTTAGTTTAGCTTTAATTTTGTTATATTTTGTATTTTTAATTGGAGGATATCATTTTTTATATTTTTATTATTATCAAACTTAAAATTGATTTTATTTATTTTATTTCCTATAGCTTTCGTTTGGTTACCTATTTCTTTAGCTGAAACTAATCGAACACCTTTTGATTTTGCTGAAGGAGAATCCGAACTAGTATCGGGCTTTAATGTTGAATAAAGAAGAAGAGGATTTGCATTAATTTTTTTAGCTGAATATGCAAGAATTTTATTTATAAGTATATTATTTTGTGTGATTTTTTTAGGCTGTGATGTGTTTAATTTATTATTTTATTTAAAATTAATATTAATTTCATTTATTTTTATCTGGGTTCGAGGTACTTTACCTCGGTTTCGTTATGATAAATTAATATATTTGGCATGAAAGTGTTTTTTATCTTTTTCATTGAATTACTTAATATTTTTTATTGGATTAAAAATTTTATTCTTTCTTTATTATTATGAATTAAAATTAGTAATTTATTAAGTTAATAGAAAGTAAAATTTCTATCTTATGTTTTCAAAACATATGCTTATTCAAGCTCATTAACTAATTTAAAAAATTATCTCATTTATTTACTAAAGGGTTAATAATATAATATAAAAAATAAACAACGGTTAAAATTTATCCAATTAAAACATAAGGTTCTTCTACAGGTCGAGCTCCAATTCAAGTTAATAAAATTACTGTTACTACTATAATTCAAAATAAAATTTGATTAATTGGGTAAAATTGAATGGAAGAATTATTAAAATTGCAATTGAAAGAACTAAAGCAATTACTCCTCCTAATTTATTAGGAATAGATCGAAGAATTGCGTAAGCAAATAGAAAATATCCTTCTGGTTGAATGTGGGCTGGTGTTACAAATGGGTTAGCTGGGATAAAATTATCTGGGTCTCCCAATAAATTTGGGTCAAAAAAAATTAAAGAAATTAGTAAAAAAATCATAATAATAAATCCTACAATGTCTTTGTAAGTAAAATGGATGAAATGGATGAATTTAATCCAATTGGGTTATTTGATCCTGTTTGATGAAGGAATAATAAATGAATTAAAGTTATTGCTAATACAATAAAAGGTAAAATAAAGTGGAATGTAAAAAATCGAGTTAAATTTGCGTTATCAACAGCAAATCCTCCTCAAACTCATTGTACAAGATCAATCCCAAGATAAGGTACTGCTGGTAATAAATTTGTAATAACTGTTGCTCCTCAAAAAGATATTTGTCCTCATGGTAATACATAACCTATTACTAAAAATTCCTATTACTAAAAATAAAATAATCATCCCAATTATTCATGTAGGTGTAAATAAATAAGATCCGTAGTAAATTCCTCACCCTACACGTAAATAAATACAAATAAAGAAAAAAGAAGCACCGTTA